>NC_087377.1:1017500-1317500 GCF_963675165.1 Halichondria panicea
AGTAGAGCTGGTGGTTGGGGTCTGCCCCCTGTCCCAACAGGGACCTAACTTTGGTGACGTCATTATTGTCTACAGCCTGCCATAAGTCCCTGGCTAGCTTCTTTTGAGCACTGTACAAAATAGATGGTTGGGGGTCAGTCATACAGAGAATTACTTGATATGTGTATATAGTTTATACAAGTGACACCATGCACATATCCAGCTGTCACTTTGCTGTACAGTGTTCCACCTCTGATCATAGCCTGCTCTGACTCTACTGATGGATTGAGCCTCCCTCCATGCAATCACAAGGTGCTACCATGAGTAGTAATTATAGTCTACATGTTCACTCACTCTAAGTCAAGTTGTTCAGTAGCCATTAGTGAAGCTTTGTTCAAACTCTGTCAAATTCGCCTGTTTCTCAGTAAGCAAAGTGCCACACTCGCTCTTTCTGTATCAAGGGCCCTTCCGGCCACAAAAACGTGACTTAAATTAAAATTGCATAATTATGAAGTAAAAGCACTATAAAAATCCATTATAATATGCACACAGACACAGTTAATAGTCTAGTCATGTGATCCTACTACACACAAAACAACACTTATAATAATACTAAACGCACGGAAAAATAAATATTAAAATTCAGCTAAAAGGAACTGCTCCAAATTGATCTACAGCTGTCATTGTCTTCGTAACCTTTGAACCCTCTCCAAAGGGGGGTGCTCCAAACAAATCTCGTCTTGCATTGTCAGCAGTATTATGAGTGGGCGGGGTAGAGGAACGTCCATCAAATGAAGTGCTACCAAAGTCATCTGTAGGAAATGGACTGCCAGTCTGTGAGGGTGTGTGTGTGTGTGTGTGTGTGTGTGTGTGCTTGGAAGGGGGTAGTACCACAAGGCTAACTGGGTTGGAACCATAAAATTGACTCAAACGGAATGCACATTTGATTTTATGAAACACCGTATTACGAATATTTTGCACGTGCAAAATCAGCAAAAATGTTGACCTTTTGCGATCTAACTATTGCGTTCTGAAAAGGATCGTGTGTAAATAATTTTGGTTTTGCGGATTTCATTGTTGAGAATTAATCAACCCTCGCAAAATTTGCAAATGCTTGATGCTCGCAAAACATTCTAGTAATAATTATGGTAGCTAGTAGAAAGTCTGTTAAGGACACCACACACACACTCCACACACACCCACACACTCACACACACACTCACCACTGTGGTCAGGTTGGTCTCTGATCCTATTCTTTGTGGAGTGAACGGGACATGACCAAAAGCATCCAGTCCACTGTCTACGCTCTTATGGAATCCTGCATTCTGATTGGACGGCTTCAGGTTCGATACTCGTTGTTGCCGTGGCGACTTAGACCCGCTACCTCTTCCGCGAGGTCGATCTCGAGATGAAATGGTTGTCGTGGTAACCGCTGTGGCAATAGCCCTCGTAGCGTTGATGGGGGTGATAGTCACGGATGGTTTTGATTGGTTTGTTGGTTTCTTAGCAACAGGACGAGTTTTTTTCGGAGAAGGGAGGGGATTGGGTGGACCAGGGGAACGCTGTGTGGACATGTATAATTATATAATGGTGAAATAAAATTTAACACTCAAGGTCACCAATGTATAATCAATAAGCACCCTCTGTAATACAGCCGGCCCATAGCATGTGTTTGGACCTGTGTTAGCAGACCACCCTCTATAATACAGCCATGTTAATGGGCCCCAAAGTCTCCATAGCATGTGTTTGGACCTGTGTTAGCAGGCCACCCTCTATAATACAGCCACTGTTGGTCTGCCACCACTATACATTATACAGGGTATACTTAAGGTACTCACAAAGACATTAGTGACATGGTTGGTGGTTCCTGTGATCCTGGACACCACCTCACACACTTGCCAGATACTGGGACGCAGCTCAGGGTCAGAGGTCAACAAGTAAGCTACAAAGAGGGGGAGAATACACGTATCATTAGAGCAATATACTTAAGACTGGCAGAATAAGCGTTATTATAATAGTCTTTAGGGAAATTTATATGTATACCCAGTGGTGCTAGTTACATTTACTAGTGTGTGTGTGTGTGTGTGTGCGTGCGTGTGTGTGTGTGGGCATGTGTGTGTGCGTGCGTGTGTGTGTGTGGGCGTGTGTGTGTGGGCGTGTGTGTGTGGTCTCACCTATCAAGTTGTGCAGGTCTTGTGTGTAAGGAGAGCCTTCAGGAATGCTGTACTGAGCACTGACTATGGCTAGAGGGTTGTCACCAAATGGAGTATCCATGAAGCACAGCTTAAACAGTAGTACGCCCAGTGCCTGTGTGTGGGCGGGTGTGTGTTGTGTGAGGGTGTGATGATATGGGTATCATTAGACTCCTCTCATTGAGAGCTTTCAAATGACTACCATAACTAATAATAACTAGTTATGAGAATTAAATTTTATTAGCCTACAATAAACATGATAATTACGTTGTGTGTAAATAAATGATGTACAATGTACGTACCCAGATGTCAGATTTGGTGGTGATGGTTTTGCCAGAATATACGGAGACCATCTCTGGAGATCGATAAGGCATTGTGGTGAAGCGTGAGATCTCATCAGAACATTCCGTGGCCCCCATCTCCTGTAGGTACAGACATACGTAGCAGCTAACAGTACAGTGCATATAACAAATTGTTTGTTTTTTTGCAATTTACCACCCACTCCTCACACACCCACACACCATACCCTCCCACACCACACCACACCATCCACTCCTCACACACACACACCATACCCTCCCACACCACTCCACACCATTCACTCCTCACACACCCACATACCATACCCTCCCACACCACCCACTCCACCCACTCCACACACCATACCTCGGGGTGCATGCTCTTGAGGGAACAGCTTCCATAGTCACAGAGTATGTATGTGTCGTGCACAGAGTCATGGAGTATGTTCTCAATCTGTACACACACAAATCAACACATTGGGGGAGATGAATGGTGAGGACGTTGGCATACACCGTAGTCCTATAAACACATGTGTATGCAAGCACAATAATGTGTTTTATATAGGCCGCAAATCAATATTACTGTGCGATGCAATTATTATGATAGCCACTCGCATATTAATAGCAGTAGTATAAGATCACATATTTATTTGGCCGTGACATCACAGCTATATACACACTATGGGATAGTGCTATATTGAATGCTACACACACACATGTACAGTGGAGCTCATCTTATGAGCCACATCTCAAGAAAGGCCAACTATGATATCATATCACAGACAACATTTTGTTCCCCAAACATGTCCGTTATAAGAGGTTTAATTGTACTGACCTTGAGGTCACGATGTATGATGGGTTTTGTCCGATGGTGTAGCCTAGCAACAGCCTTGGAAACATTAGAGAAGATATGCAACACTTCACGTTGTCTCAGTTGAGTGCCCGCTGATAATCGTTGATTCAGCAAATCTATCACCGAAGTACCTATTTATACAGGAACAAATAATAATATTGAAAACTTCCATTTATCACTAATTAGCTACAATAAGTGTTAGTGATTCTCACTACTAGATGACAGAATGTCAACACTTTATTAGAGGGAGTGGGAATCACTACTAAGCTGATTGAAACATGTCAACAACGTGTACTTTCTGAAAGGATACAGAATGATAATACATACTGCTCTTCCCCTAATGTGCACATAATTTTTGAAGCTGCGGGTTTTTTTATTCCTGACAAATTGACTCTAACTAAGTGGTTGTCTAGAGGTGGTTAGTACCAACCACCACCACCGACCAGTGTGGGCACATCCCTGAAACTCAGGGGGTACCACTACATAACTCAGGGGGTACCACTACATAACTCAGGGGGTACCACTATATAACTCAGGGGGTACCACTACATAACTCAGGGGGCACCACTACAACTCAGGGGGTACCACTACATAACTCAGGGGGTACCAATATAACTCAGGGGGTACCTGTATATAACTCCATTAGTATGAGGACCTCGTGCACATCACTGGATATCTGCTTAGTAATGGATGAAATGTATGTCACAGAATACGAGCAATCAGACAGAGCCTTGGTGACAGCAATCTCTTGTTTGGTGAGGTAGAGGTCAGCATCATTGTTCACTGCCAGTCTCTTCAGAGCTAGCTTGCGTCCATTACTGGCTCTGACCACAAAGACGACAGCAAAGCCACCTAGTGTTGTGTGTGTGTGTGTGTGTGTGTGTGGTTGGTGTGTGGGTGGGTGTGTGTGTGTGTGTGTGTGTGTGTGTGAGGGGGTGTAGGTACTGTACAGTGGATTGCACTTGCAACAGAATATCCCAATATGAATAATGATTATCGTTAATTTATGTATGTGTGTGTGTGTGTGTGTGGGGGATGGTGGTGTGTTAGAGAATTAGCTGTATGAGGAAGCTCTAGGAATCAGTGGTGATATCAATTACCACAACACTACATAACAGCAGGACAACATTAACTGCTGTGCTGTGCATTTAGAGGGCTTACAACTAGTGTACATGTGTATGTAGTCTCATGAATCAGCCGCCATTCTTTTGGAACCACCGTCTGAGCACTCTTGTCATCGTTTTATGTGCCAAGACGGAATTCCGTCTTGACCAATCAAATTGCAGAAGTCCAGTCAGGTGATGAACTTGGAGGCAGCAAAGAACTGCACTTTGCTCAACGCATTTGGATAATCATTACGCATGCATTACGCATGGTAAATACTTCATACATAGAAGCTGCTACGAAGCATAAGCAAGGCAAGCAGGGGTCCTTGGGCACAGATTAGCACCACAGCAAAACACAAGTGGAGAGAGATGCCTTCGCTTGGCGATTTGTATAACAATTAGGAAATATGTGTGGGCGTAAGATCACGATTTAATTACATTCCATTGGTTTTGTGAGCAATCAACATTCCATTTTGAAATGACTTCATGACAAGAGTGCTCAGACGGTGGTTCCAAAAGAACGGCGGCTGATTCATGAGACTAATGTGTATGGTGTGTATGGGGGGGGGTGTGGCGTGTGTGTGTTGTGTGTATGTGTGTATGGGCGTGTGTGTATGTGTGGGGGTGGGTGTGTGTGTGAGGTGTGTACCTTCTGCTAGTATATCCTCGACCACAACCTGATGTTCGTTGATACGATACACACGTCCAATCATAGTAGAGCCGTTACCACCGTTACCACCATTACCACTGCTACCAGCCAACCACTTCAACATGTCAACAGAAACTGGAATCAAAAAACAGACACGAATGATATTATTTATATCCTGGCACACTTTCTAAAGACATGATAATCCCAAGCTATTCAGTGTGGCTGGCTATACACTTCAAGTTTATACACGCACCCTCTAAGATATTTATACTTCAGGTACTTGTAGCTAGCTATGCTATGCTACTCATTAATGTTCATATTTATGCCAGGCATAGCCTAGCGCCTCTAGACTTACCTCTGAGTGTTTTGAATAGACAGACAGGCCGTGCACTCAACGAGGCAGTAAATAAATATAAACTAGCTAGACAACATGTACACTAGCTCGACACCCACAGGAAAAATAAGCTTCTTTGTGTACAGTATTTATAAAAAGGTCAGGGGGGGTCTTGTGGTCATCACGTTAAAAAGTGTGGTGTATTTATGCGGCGTTTTATTGAGTATGATCGTCAGAAATGTTGCGTTCATTAGAACAAAATCGACCTTTTTTGGTAATTAAATTTGCAGCCAAAACATGATAATTATGATCGTACTATAATCCTGTCCCTCTAAAATCCAAAATTAATAATGTAACAATTAATTTGAGTTAAAAAATAATGTCTAAATGTCAGCTTCCCAAACGGTCTCCTCTTGTTTCTTAGCAACTGTTTCCCTGACGATAGCGAGTGCATCGTCCAAACACATCCCAGAATTGAGAGCAATTTCACCTGCACACAGAAAAAATACATTTAAAAGTGCATTGAGTCCTCAACATAATGGTCAACATTAATTATAGGCCATGCATGCACATCCCAATTAAATGCACACAGACAATTTGGAATTTGTTCAAAACAACCCAACAAAGGCGCAAAATCTTGTTCCTCAAATGTATCCATTAAAAGAGGTATATAGCTGGTTGTTTTCGAGGACCAAAAAATTAGTGCCTCGAAAATTGGTTTACATTCGGTTTTGAATGAACCTCTCTACTGTGTGGGTGTGGTCATTTGAACCACTATCCTCGAAATATTCAGTTTGGGCAATCCGAAAATTTAGTGCCTCGAAAATAACCTGCTCTACATTATATACCAGCATAAATGCAGTTCACTCACCGGAAACCAAACCTTCTAATTTCCTGGAGAGTCTGGTGATGTACTGATATTCTAGCACGGGGCTTTTCTTAACCGCCGGGTTTGGGGGGTCACGAAAACCTTTAAATCTGCTCTGGGGGGCAAGAATGAGTACGATGGGATGTAGAGAGGCGACCCCTGGCTTGATTAGCTCATCGTGACGTAGGCACAGGACACAGTGGTACCCCTGGAGGGGGGTATGTGAAAATAATGATTATGATTATTATTATGGCACCCTTTACCGTATTACTAGAATGTTTTGCGAGCATCACACATAATTATGTGAACTTTGCGATCGAGGGTTGATCAATTCGAAATATCGCAACTTCTAAATTAAATACACACGATCCTTGCCAGAATGCAATATAGTTATAGGCTCAAGTTTTCTGCTGAATGTGCTCATTCGCAAAGCTAGGTTTTTCACCTGCAAGATATTCTAGTAATACTTAGTTTCATGACTGTGCATACAGGATAATGGACATGTCCATGCATGCATGGGTACATCCAATAATTATTATAGCTAAGTTACCGGAATACAAGCAATTAATAGTTGTGTAGACGGTAATAGCTAAAGGAAGTATCAGATCTCATAAATAACAGAAAGCGGAAATAATCTCAAAGAATGTAAACTTCTATAGGAATATAAATTATCCAATGGATACTGACGAGTCTGTGCCGTCCAGTGACGTAGCTACACGACTGCCTATTATCACAATATACAGACACAGCCTCTAAAGATATTATTCTTATAATCTAACCTGATTGGCCGCTCCTCTTGCGTTGTCCACTGTTGACTTCATCACCTCACCGTCTGTTACCACTGTCTCCACTATCTGATCAGGTGATATGTACTCCAATTTTTCCGCCGGCTCTGTTTTTAAATAGAGAAATCTCTGTTAGCGATAAATCAACAAGGATTACAATGCACAAACAATTAAACTCAATTCATATCGTACATACCGAAATGAAGAGCATGTATTACATTTTCCACTTGTGACTATGAGGTGTAACCATAGATTGCTTGAGGACACAACATTTGATATGCTATTATAGCGCCAATAAAAGTGTGGGATCTACACATTATAATGCAGTTATACCACACACACACACACCCCACACACACACACACACACACACACACGCACACCCCACACACCCCACATACACACACACACGCACACCAACACACACGCACACCCCACACACCTCTGAGACAGAAGGCGAACTTGAGCCCGTGTATGACGCCTTGCTCCACCAGTCCTTGCCTAACCTCGTTCTCACATCCTCCCAACAGCACTACAGGACGGGGGCGAGTGATCGGCACCTGCAGTAATGGGTAGGGGGAGGGCCAATGATCGGGTCTAACACACAGTAATGAGTAGGGGGTGGGCCAATGATCGGGTCTAACACACAGTAATGGGTAGGGGGTGGGCCAATGATCGGGTCTAACACACAGTAGTGGGTAGGGGGTGGGCCAATGATCGGGTCTAACACACAGTAGTGGGTAGGGGGTGGGCCAATGATCGGGTCTAACACACAGTAATGGGTAGGGGGAGGGCCAATGATCGGGTCTAACACACAGTAATGGGTAGGGGGAGGGCCAATGATCGGGTCTAACACACAGTAATGGGTAGGGGGTGGGCCAATGATCGGGTCTAACACACAGTAATGGGTAGGGGGTGGGCCAATGATCGGGTCTAACACACAGTAATGGGCAGGGGGTGGGCCAATGATCGGGTCTAACACACAGTAATGGGCAGGGGGTGGGCCAATGATCGGGTCTAACACACAGTAATGGGCAGGGGGTGGGCCAATGATCGGGTCTAACACACAGTAGTGGGTAGGGGGTGGGCCAATGATCGGGTCTAACACACAGTAGTGGGTAGGGGGTGGGCCAATGATCGGGTCTAACACACAGTAATGGGCAGGGGGTGGGCCAATGATCGGGTCTAACACACAGTAGTGGGTAGGGGGAGGGCCAATGATCGGGTCTAACACACAGTAGTGGGCAGGGGGTGGGCCAATGATCGGGTCTAACACACAGTAGTGGGCAGGGGGTGGGCCAATGATCGGGTCTAACACACAGTAGTGGGTAGGGGGGTGGGCCAATGATCGGGTCTAACACACAGTAGTGGGTAGGGGGTGGGCCAATGATCGGGTCTAACACACAGTAGTGGGTAGGGGGGTGGGCCAATGATCGGGTCTAACACACAGTAGTGGGTAGGGGGTGGGCCAATGATCGGGTCTAACACACAGTAGTGGGTAGGGGGAGGGCCAATGATCGGGTCTAACACACAGTAATGGGCAGGGGGTGGGCCAATGATCGGGTCTAACACACAGTAATGGGCAGGGGGTGGGCCAATGATCGGGTCTAACACACAGTAATGGGCAGGGGGTGGGCCAATGATCGGGTCTAACACACAGTAATGGGTAGGGGGTGGGCCAATGATCGGGTCTAACACACAGTATTGGGCAGGGGGTGGGCCAATGATCGGGTCTAACACACAGTAATGGGCAGGGGGTGGGCCAATGATCGGGTCTAACACACAGTAGTGGGTAGGGGGGTGGGCCAATGATCGGGTCTAACACACAGTAGTGGGTAGGGGGTGGGCCAATGATCGGGTCTAACACACAGTAATGGGTAGGGGGGTGGGCCAATGATCGGGTCTAACACACAGTAATGGGTAGGGGGTGGGCCAATGATCGGATCTAACACACAGTAATGGGTAGGGGGTGGGCCAATGATCGGGTCTAACACACAGTAGTGGGTAGGGGGAGGGCCAATGATCGGGTCTAACACACAGTAGTGGGCAGGGGGTGGGCCAATGATCGGGTCTAACACACAGTAGTGGGCAGGGGGGTGGGCCAATGATCGGGTCTAACACACAGTAGTGGGTAGGGGGTGGGCCAATGATCGGGTCTAACACACAGTAATGGGTAGGGGGGTGGGCCAATGATCGGGTCTAACACACAGTAGTGGGTAGGGGGTGGGCCAATGATCGGGTCTAACACACAGTAGTGGGTAGGGGGAGGGCCAATGATCGGGTCTAACACACAGTAATGGGCAGGGGGTGGGCCAATGATCGGGTCTAACACACAGTAATGGGCAGGGGGTGGGCCAATGATCGGGTCTAACACACAGTAATGGGTAGGGGGTGGGCCAATGTAGGGGGTGGGCCAATGATCGGGTCTAACACACAGTAGTGGGTAGGGGGAGGGCCAATGATCGGGTCTAACACACAGTAATGGGTAGGGGGTGGGCCAATGATCGGGTCTAACACACAGTAATGGGCAGGGGGTGGGCCAATGATCGGGTCTAACACACAGTAATGGGCAGGGGGTGGGCCAATGATCGGGTCTAACACACAGTAATGGGTAGGGGGGTGGGCCAATGATCGGGTCTAACACACAGTAGTGGGTAGGGGGTGGGCCAATGATCGGGTCTAACACACAGTAATGGGTAGGGGGGTGGGCCAATGATCGGGTCTAACACACAGTAATGGGTAGGGGGTGGGCCAATGATCGGATCTAACACACAGTAATGGGTAGGGGGTGGGCCAATGATCGGGTCTAACACACAGTAGTGGGTAGGGGGAGGGCCAATGATCGGGTCTAACACACAGTAGTGGGCAGGGGGTGGGCCAATGATCGGGTCTAACACACAGTAGTGGGCAGGGGGGTGGGCCAATGATCGGGTCTAACACACAGTAGTGGGTAGGGGGTGGGCCAATGATCGGGTCTAACACACAGTAATGGGTAGGGGGGTGGGCCAATGATCGGGTCTAACACACAGTAGTGGGTAGGGGGTGGGCCAATGATCGGGTCTAACACACAGTAGTGGGTAGGGGGAGGGCCAATGATCGGGTCTAACACACAGTAATGGGCAGGGGGTGGGCCAATGATCGGGTCTAACACACAGTAATGGGCAGGGGGTGGGCCAATGATCGGGTCTAACACACAGTAATGGGTAGGGGGTGGGCCAATGTAGGGGGTGGGCCAATGATCGGGTCTAACACACAGTAGTGGGTAGGGGGAGGGCCAATGATCGGGTCTAACACACAGTAGTGGGTAGGGGGTGGGCCAATGATCGGGTCTAACACACAGTAGTGGGCAGGGGGTGGGCCAATGATCGGGTCTAACACACAGTAGTGGGTAGGGGGTGGGCCAATGATCGGGTCTAACACACAGTAGTGGGTAGGGGGTGGGCCAATGATCGGGTCTAACACACAGTAATGGGCAGGGGGTGGGCCAATGATCGGGTCTAACACACAGTAGTGGGTAGGGGGTGGGCCAATGATCGGGTCTAACACACAGTAATGGGCAGGGGGTGGGCCAATGATCGGGTCTAACACACAGTAATGGGCAGGGGGTGGGCCAATGATCGGGTCTAACACACAGTAGTGGGTAGGGGGTGGGCCAATGATCGGGTCTAACACACAGTAATGGGTAGGGGGTGGGCCAATGATCGGGTCTAACACACAGTAATGGGCAGGGGGTGGGCCAATGATCGGGTCTAACACACAGTAATGGGTAGGGGGTGGGCCAATGATCGGGTCTAACACACAGTAGTGGGTAGGGGGAGGGCCAATGATCGGGTCTAACACACAGTAATGGGCAGGGGGTGGGCCAATGATCGGGTCTAACACACAGTAATGGGTAGGGGGTGGGTCGGGTCTAACACACAGTAATGGGTAGGGGGTGGGCCAATGATCGGGTCTAACACACAGTAATGGGTAGGGGGTGGGTCGGGTCTAACACACAGTAATGGGTAGGGGGTGGGCCAATGATCGGGTCTAACACACAGTAATGGGTAGGGGGTGGGCCAATGATCGGGTCTAACACACAGTAGTGGGTAGGGGGTGGGCCAATGATCGGGTCTAACACACAGTAGTGGGTAGGGGGTGGGCCAATGATCGGGTCTAACACACAGTAATGGGTAGGGGGAGGGCCAATGATCGGGTCTAACACACAGTAATGGGTAGGGGGTGGGCCAATGATCGGGTCTAACACACAGTAATGGGTAGGGGGTGGGCCAATGATCGGGTCTAACACACAGTAATGGGTAGGGGGTGGGCCAATGATCGGGTCTAACACACAGTAATGGGTAGGGGGTGGGTCGGGTCTAACACACAGTAATGGGTAGGGGGTGGGCCAATGATCGGGTCTAACACACAGTAATGGGTAGGGGGTGGGTCGGGTCTAACACACAGTAATGGGTAGGGGGTGGGCCAATGATCGGGTCTAACACACAGTAATGGGTAGGGGGTGGGCCAATGATCGGCTCTAACACACAGTAATGGGTAGGGGGTGGGCCAATGATCGGCTCTAACACACAGTAATGGGTAGGGGGTGGGCCAATGATCGGGTCTAACACACAGTAATGGGTAGGGGGTGGGCCAATGATCGGGTCTAACACACAGTAATGGGTAGGGGGTGGGCCAATGATCGGGTCTAACACACAGTAATGGGTAGGGGGTGGGCCAATGATCGGGTCTAACACACAGTAATGGGTAGGGGGTGGGTCGGGTCTAACACACAGTAATGGGTAGAGGGTGGGCCAATGATCGGGTCTAACACACAGTAATGGGTAGAGGGTGGGCCAATGATCGGGTCTAACACACAGTAATGGGTAGGGGGTGGGCCAATGATCGGCTCTAACACACAGTAATGGGTAGGGGGTGGGCCAATGATCGGGTCTAACACACAGTAATGGGTAGGGGGTGGGCCAATGATCGGGTCTAACACACAGTAGTGGGTAGGGGGAGGGCCAATGATCGGGTCTAACACACAGTAATGGGTAGGGGGGTGGGCCAATGATCGGGTCTAACACACAGTAATGGGTAGGGGGAGGGCCAATGATCGGGTCTAACACACAGTAGTGGGTAGGGGGAGGGCCAATGATCGGGTCTAACACACAGTAGTGGGTAGGGGGTGGGCCAATGATCGGGTCTAACACACAGTAGTGGGTAGGGGGTGGGCCAATGATCGGGTCTAACACACAGTAATTACAACAATACGTATACGGCACTTAAAACGAGTAAACAATTTGTACGTACATAATTATAATTATGCATGCATTGTAGTATTGTGCAGGGATGTGCCCACACTGGTCGGTGGTGGTGGTCGGTACTAACCACCTCTAGACAAAAACAACCACCTCATAATAGGTCTAGTTTACTACGGTAAATTTGTGTTTTGTAAATATAATATACATGGCCACTAAATTGAATATTCCGCGCACATCAGTGCATGGTACGTATACGTAGGAAATTGAATTATAAGCAACACGTATAAAATGTAACACAGATACAACGATTATATGCATTCATGCAGTCTATCACCTGACGTATAGCTTCATAGAACTCGTACACTCTCCGTGTGGAGACAGGCTTGTAGGACATGGCGTGGGGGGAGCGACGTTGGTCCAGTCGAGGACCTGCGAGTAATGAGGGGGGCGGGGCAGTCACACAATAATAATTATAACAATAATAGAACAGGGGCCGGGAGAGTAAAGAAATACAAAAAATATGTAAGATGTCTCTGAACGGCCTTTTGAATTAGTCCATAACTTTATGAAAGCTTAAATCATTCCAAAATAGGGATTAATTTGAGAGCATAGCTTCTAAGTAAGGGACCTTCTCATGCAGTAACCCCAATCAGATTTCACCATTTGTGACATGCATTTTCTATACAATTATAACTGCACTCACTGTTGAGAGCTCTGATTGGCAGACTCGTGGTACTCTCCACCGTGTCATGAGGACTGCAGGGTCAACACAAGTTAATCTATATACGCCTTATAATTAGTGATTTCTCTGAAAATAGGTACGTATTTTGGTAGCTATATCTTTAATTCGATCACTTGATCTGTTTCGATAACTTGATCTGGGATTGTCCAGTTACAAAACAGCTCTTTGAAAGGCCTAACAAATAATTATTATGTATTTATGCCTCTAGGCCTAGCCTCACTAGGGATACGACTGTGTGTGTGTGTGTGTCTGTTCCAGCTGTAACTGCTCAACAGTTTCAATGCAACGAAAACTAACAGCTTCTATAGGCTTCTAGCCACGTTCTCTTGGATTTTGATTCGTGGACTAGCAAACTAAAGCTTCTTTCTGGAGTTATGGCTAGTTTGACTCACATTGAAGGCTGTTGCAGTCTCTTTAGAATCTTTCATAGCATCATCTGTCCGCACAAACTTTCTATTCAACATATGAGTTAGCCTTGCACTAAAGCGCTAGCTTTTTGTTAGCTACAAGACTCAGAAAATACCTGTTATCACAGCTAGCTAGCTAGCTAGCAGTCATTTGTGAATTTGGACACACCCTTTAATTATTCCTGTGGACATAATGCGCATGCGCGCTCATTCCCCATGTGTGATATCCAAGGATCCAGATCCTCCTGGCAGAATCATATTTTTTCTTGAGGGCCTGGTAAGCCACAAAACACTACTATATAACAATATAGATAACAATATGCATGTACACAAGTCTTTTATTCTTAGATATTATAATTATACACTGAACTACAGATCCTGGAAGAATCAATTTTTTTCTTTCTTGAGGTCCTGGTATTAAAGCCACATAATACAATAATAGATGCATGTAGATAAGTCTTTTATTCTCAGTGACTTTATATAGATAAGCTAACTCTATGAAATAATTAAATTAATATGCACTTCCGCTTTGAAAACAAAATCTTCTTCTTTGTTGCTTCCTAGATCCTTGAGGTCCTGGTATAAGCAGCCACAAAACACAACAATGATACCATAATTATACAATTGAATAGATGCAAGTCAGTTTTAGACAGATTATTATGCCTCGGTGCGCATGCGCAAGCGAGGTATACGGTAGTGTGTTTGTGTGTCTGTGTGTCTGTGTGTGTGTCTGTCTGTCTGTGTGTGTAGACTGCTACAGCTGCTCAAGGATGAATCAAGTGCAAGTAAGAGTTTCTATAAGCTTCTAGTCATGTTTTCTTGGATTTCAATTCGTGGATTTGCAAAATAATGCTTCGTTCTCGAGTTATGCCTACTTTTGCTTACTTGGAATGCCATTGCAGCCTTTTCAGAAGAGCAAGTAGCCAAACTTGTTTACCGAGTGTTACTACTCTACTTAGTAGTTAGCTCTGCACTAGAACGCTAGCTATTGGTAGCTGCAAGAGTGAGAAGAGAGCTGCAAGGCTCTGCTGATGGCAGCCATTAATTTTAGACTTGAACTTTTGGCATCAATCGTTTATAACAATAATCATGGTCGATCATTACCCACTCTTTGAGTTTGCATGCAGCAAAATAATTATTGCAGTTATTAGTAGCTTTATGTTATGTAGCTTTGGCATCTCCACCGAGGCATCAGCACCTGCGGTGCTTTCATTTTATACACTTTTTCCTCTTCTATACTTCCTCTTCTATACTTTTGAGCGAAAGCAAATCATGGCGAGAGGCATTAGCACAGCGCCAGCTTGAACACTAGTTAAATTAGCGATTTCTTTCAGGCCTATACCTAATTCATTGGGTTGCCATAGTAACTCACTCGAGAGTGATGGGAATGTAATCATAGACATCAGAGTCCTCCCCAGATGACCTTTTGACCTTTTCAACACGCCAGTACCCAGAGTAACCTAATAAAATAAATTGCAAGTAAATACAATAACAGCTAGATACACAAACATATACCAATAATCCACATGTCCTATAATACAGCACATGATCAATGTACCCATGGTGGCTGTTTCTAACAGATAACAAATTTAATTGCATCTTTTATGTAAAGTAGCCATAGGCCTAAGAGGTGGTTACAATTATGTTAGAGGTTTAACTACCACCGACCAGTGTGGGCACATGACATCACATGACCAATATATACAGCAACACATAAGTACACATCACATGATATCATACCTTGGGGTTTCGAGTCAATCACATGAAACACGTCTCCTTTGATGTACTCCAGTCCAAAGTCCGTCCGTGTCTTGTGATAGTGAGAATATCGCGCTCGCACGAAGAAGTGGTCTCGTTGGTAGTTAGAGAGAAACACGAGATCATACGCTGAGTGGGGGGGGTAGTAATGTAATATTAAATATAGTATGCATAATTAAACGGAGGGGAGGGATGTAATGGAACATAATCAACAGCCAAGTTGCAGTATGACATCATGATTATTTTTTTGAAAGTCTATAGAAATTAAGAGACGGTACAAATGATATTTTGCTTAATTAAATCCGATTTTTTGGCCTAGCTTGGACATATTGGGCTATAATAATCAGGCCTTGCACGATTAATTACAATATTGAACTCTTACACGGTTAATTAGAGAGAGTAATATAATAATGTCACACCTGGTTTGTTCTCGGCCACGAGGAGAAAGTAGTAGCTCTCAGTGAGGCCACTCAGCATCTCTAGAGCCTCCGCATACGTCAGGTTCTTGGCTGGGTAGTCCCCAATCTGCCGGCAAAATATAGTGCAGAAAGGATTAAAATATCGCTAATTCAAACATACCATTTGATAGGTCTTTCAAAGAGCTACAAAATGCATTTTTTAGTTTTGTAATTGGACAATCCCAACTCAAGTTATCGACTACCAAAGATAGCTAGCATTAAAGAAATCACTTACGGCCTTTAATTGGAGCTAAAACATAAGCAGCTACGTACATATACACAAAGTAATATTGAAATGTATGTACCTGTAGGATTTGATCTCCCGTGTTTAGTCCCCTAATGTCCGAATGCGACTCAATAAACAATCCGTTGCCACGGCCACCGGTAATATCGAAATCATCGCCCCACTGTCCATGACGGATAATCACTTGACGAATGTGACTATGAAAAATAGAGAGATGGAAGGGGTTAAACAGAGGGGTTAACGGAGAGAAGATAAATTGTAGTACGCTATAATTATTATTAGTAGAAAACAGCTGCTGACACTACAAATAATTTTAAGACCTCACGAAATAATTATTTTTGAGAATGCATTGACTATCTACCTCTGCGCACTTAAGGCCCGGGTCAAAGTTTGAATACCAAAATTTAACACAATGTTTATACTGCTGTATTTTTTGCAACATACTATTTATGCTACATCAAGATGATTCAACATAAAGTTCAATGTTTTCTTTTTCCAAAAAACTAATTAGCTTAATTCAATTATGCTAATTAGCCCCATAAATGGTGATGACGTCATGCCACTTTTAGTAAGAAAACTGCAAAAAGCGACTATGAAGATGCTAAGATCAAGCTTCAAAAACAAGGCTAGATGAACAACTCATTGCTAGGTACTAGTATCATAAATGGGGAGAGTTGTATTCTTGAGATACACAACATAGCCTACCTCTAGAGTGGCTGCCAGAGCTAAAGAAGCCAGTATAGCTAAGACAATTTTGCACATATTGACTTCCCATTTGGGAAACATAATCATGACAACATACTCTATCTTTTGAGGGCCTAAACAGCTACTCTTACCTTGCTTAACCCAGCCGCTTTTGTTGCTAAAGATATTGTATAATAGTTCCAGCAGCTAGCTAGGCAAACACATTGACTCATGACGTCACATGCACTGATAAGGATTATGAATCTCATTAACACTACATAATCTACACAATCTTGGGTAATGAATAAAATTAATGCTATCAGTACAAGGCCCAGGCCTTAAGTGCATGGAGACCGTATAGCAGGTAAAATTATTTCGAGGGTATCGTGGTTTTCCCTGATTAAGCATGTACCGCGAACATTTATACCCACGAATTTAATATCGCATGCATGCATGTGTTGCAGAAAGGCTGCTATTCCGTGAAAACTTTTCTAACGGTCATTCCGCAAAAGTTTATACTTGCTATACGGTTTAATTGATCACCTTCTGAGCTCTGGACTGATGTCATCCAAGTTGGGTGAGTGGGTGAGGAACTTGACCTGTGCATGGTTGAGTGGGTGGAGGGGGTGGTGGAGTGGGTGGAGGGGATGGTGGAGTGGGTGGTACATGGAAATTCATAGAGTACACTTGCTAAAAACACAGACATTGCAGTGTTTATAAATTATATGCTACATGCACTGTAGCTCTATTATGCAAGACAATTAAGAATAAAACGCACTGCTTGTAATTAACCCAGTGGCGTAGGAAGGGGGCCCCCCATATTTCTAAGTGAGATGACTTATCAAGCTGCACTATGTAGATAGCCGTACTTTTTCCATTCAAAAAACTAGAGCCCCACCCACCGTCTTCCTACGCCACTGTAACCTCTTCATTATTATGCCCACCTTGTCCATATCATCCAGTGATCGGGACAACTTCATCTTGTCACGTCTATACTTGCGTACTCCACGTTTACGAATGAGCTTGTCTTGAGTGAGGGAGCCATAGTCACTGCTGTGGAGGGTGTGTGTGTGTGTGTGGTGTGGGTGTGTGGTGGGAGGTGTGTGGTGTGTGGTGGGAGGTGTGTGGTGTGTGGTGGGGTGTGTGGTGGGAGGTGTGTGGTGTGTGTGGGCATATACAGCCACTCAGAATTAAGATTGCCAGATGCAACATTAGCAACAAGTCATTACAATGAAGTAAAAATAATTTTAGCAACATTAACGTAGCTTAAATCTCCACTGTGTAAAACTCACTCGATTGGTATTGTGGGGTCCTCCCCCCCAAACTCCAGTCCCTTCACCGTCTCATGATTGTGACCTCCACACCACTGATTGTAGACCACAGAGCCTGCCAGGGGATGGTGTGTGTGTGTGTGTGTGTGTGCGTGGGTGTGGGTGTGAAGCGTACTTGTGTGCATATTGTTATAATATAATTATTATAATTATGCATCTTTTTGTTGAAAATGGATTTTTCCAAAAGACAGCTCATGCAGAAAACACTTAAATTATATACTAGCCACTACACGACAGTAAGCTAGGGTAAATCTTTGATGATGGATAACTTAGTTGGGATTGTCCAGTTACAACACATTTTGTAGCTCTTTGAAAGGCCTATCAAAAATGCGATTGCTACAAAATAGTAGGACAACAGAGGCTGGGATGTAACTACTATTTTATAATCATACCACTTACTTCGTGGTGAGTCAATGATTCCCGGCTCTGAGGGTTCAGAGTTGTTAGTGAGACGTAAGGCCCTGTTGCCATGGTTATCGTCATCGCTATCACTCTGTGAGAAGTTTAAAATGAATGATAAAAATTAATTGATAAAAAATAAAATTCTGTATGAATTACCTGATCAGTTAGACTATCACTGTCTCTTGTATCATCTCCGCTGGTGGTGTCATGTGATCTTGTGGAGGTGCTACTAGACTTGGCACTCGTCTGTGTATGTGTGGGCGGGTGTGTGTGTGTGTGTGTATATATAATTATGTGGAAGGCGATTTATTTAGTACGTACAATCAAATTTATAACTTATAGCAGTTAAGATGTTAAGAATGAACAAAATATCACATAATATTATTATACCAGCTATAGGCACAGAATGTGTTCTACATGCATCTAATAATTATGTGACATACAGCGTCAATTGAGCAGTACACACCTATACCTACACCCACACACGCACACACACTCACACCCACCCACACTCACACACTCACACACACACCCACCCACACTTACGTGGGTGGAGAACAGCTTGTTGGGTTTGGGATATGAACTATAATTCTCAGACTGCCCCGATACCTTCCGCAGTGCCATGCCCCTCAACTTGACGTCCAATGGACTGCGTAACCGCACCCCCTCGTTAGCGGAGGCCGCTACTGGTGGTCGACGTATAGTCAAGTTGACCACGTGTTGTGAGACGGAACTGAGTATCTGTTTGGCAAAGTCCAGAGGATCCTTGCACGACTCGGAGGTCACTGCAGGAGTGGAGAATGCATGGAGATACTTATAGAACGTAATTAATTTTGTGCTAGCTCAGATATTGTCCTGTCACACCAACTTTGGACCCTACGGAACATTTATTTTACTGTAAAATAAAAATCCACTTTGTAAAAATTAATGTGGACCCCATGTCTGTTTTGATTCGTAAGCAATGACTATTGATGATTGAGCTCATTAAGTTTCTGCACTCTAACCTTTGACCCTGTTGACCTCTCGTATCTCGTCCCCGACCCTGATGCCCTCTTGATGTGCTTTGCTCCCCTCCCCCACACTCCGTATCACCACAGCCAGACCCAGCTCCATACCAGACCCTGTGGAATGGAATGAGGACATGCTAACTGTAACCAAATTATACTATAGACCCAGTTCCATACCATGGAGAGCTTGTGGAATGGAATGGAAAACATACACTACTGTATAGCAGACAGTTTTCGACGGCCAATACTTGAGTATGCATATTCGATATACAAGTATGCTGAAAAAATGCTATTTTCTACGTAAAATTCACAATACAACTTGTAAAGCTGGAATGTGGAATGTGTTGTACCTTCAGTGGTAATGAATACAGTGGTGTCCTCGGTGGGACGGGGCGTGGTGACCACACCCACTGAATCTAGTGTACTGTTGATACTAGCACCAACAGGCAACATAGACTGAATCTCCTTCACCTGTACGAGTGTGTGTGTGTGTGTACGTGGAAGGTTAGTGTGTGTGTGTGGGCAGTGTGGGTTGGGGCAGTGTGTGTGTGTGTGTGTGGGGGGAAGTTAGTGTGGTTTGTGGTTTGTGCGTGATCGAACCATCAAAGATAGCCAATGACATTTATAGCAGAGAAATAAACTAAGCTTATGCATGCTTCTTTCATGAAAGAAAATTTAAAGACACAACATTAATTGATAGGCCATTCACAGAGCTACAGAGCAGTGCAGCATGCTTACACGTGTGGGGGCAGTGTGTGTTTGTGTGTGTGTGTGTGTGTGGGTGTGGGTGTGTGTGGGGGGTGTGTGTGTGTGCAGCATGCTTGCAGCATGCTTACACAGTCCACACACATTATGCACATGCACATATTAGACAACCACCATTCTCTAACAGTGTAGTAATCACATTCCTCCTCATATCACATGTTCCCCAAACAATACACGTACTAACTATCCAAACTAGACAACAATACACTAAAACACGTGCACACACACACACCTGCCTATTGTTACGTATGACATTAATATTAACTGTTACAAAAACACAAAACTTGACTAAAGCCATTAAAACTACTCAGCGTCCGCAATCTAGAAGAAGAAGCAGTAGCATAATTATTACAATGATGGAGGTCTATCAGTTGCTGCTGCTATCAACTCTGCTCTTCTGTGCAGTCTCTGCCAGAGATCTAAAGTTGATATTGGAAGACGACTTTAACACGTTCAATGTGTCGCTATGGAGACACCAGATCACGGCAGGGGGTGGTGGGAACTGGGAGTTTGAGTTGTACGATAACAACCGCACTACGAGCTTTGTGAGGGACGGGGCACTCAACATCAAGCCTGCCCTCATGGTCGATGATATCGGTAAGTCTAGCTGCACTTACCTATAGTCTTAGCTCTATGCAGTTTTGCTATGAAAATAACGAAGAGAGTGGGAAAATAATTATAATGGTAGCTAGACTTTTTGAGCATAATTATATGTATTTCCTAGAAGGCAATTAATAATTTGATAGGCTTTTCAAAGATCTACAAAATGCATTCTTAAATTTGTAAAATTTTATAGACAATCCCAACTCAACTCAAGTTATCGATCATCAAAGATAGCTTCCGAAAAGTAATAGCTAAAAAAACTCTCCCACCCACACTCACACACACACAGGGGAGGCTAATCTGAAGGGTGGTTATAACCTCGATATATGGGGCGGCACTCCCGCTGACCTTTGCACTGCACCGTCCTTCTATGGCTGCTTCAGGACGGCCGGTGCCGGGGGCAACTGGATTAACCCTGTCAAATCTGCCTCTGTTCGTACGGCTGAGAGCTTTTCATTTAAATACGGAAAGGTAAAAGCAGGTAGCTACCATAGTTGAATGTAATACAGTAGACTCTCGTTAATCCGGTCACCCTTGGGACTATGCAGCTTGGCCGGAATAGCGAGGTGGCTGCAGCTCAGGAAATAGCCGCGGCTTAAAAACGACCTTACCTCGAATCTAATGACTACTTTTGCGGTTCTTGTCTCGAGGATAATGTAGGATAATGAATCATTCTGTTCTCTATTTAAGTGTAATCCAATTTTATTTGCTAAACCACACCCAAAACGTCATATCCGGCCGTAAATACACATATAAAATTACATTGAAAACCTTGTTTGGGACAGCCAGCACTGGCCGGTAAACAGAATAGCGAGTGGCCATACTTCAGGGTGAGTTTTGTGCAGTAAACACATAGCTAGCATTCCGTGCCAAGCCAAATGGCCGGTATATCGAGGTGGCCGTACTTCAGAGAGCCGGAATAGCGAGAGTCTACTGTAATACAAAATTTGAATATTTCGCCCATAAATAATAATATTATTATTCAAAAGATTATTGTGCAATTAGCTTTTTTCTGTAACTCATCAACTACGGTATAGACAGTACATGTTAGCCCCACCCCCTGTCACCCCCCACATAGGTTGAGGTACGAGCTAAGCTCCCCCGCGGTGATTGGCTGTGGCCTGCTATTTGGATGCTACCAAAATGGAATGCGTACGGAAAATGGCCTTCCAGCGGAGAAATCGACATCATGGAGTCCAGGGGAAATTCCCCCAAATACCCCCCAGGTACACACGTACAGACTAAATTATTTTAGTAAAAGCCGCATTTCAGAATGACTCGACCAACAGTAATATAGCGGGTCATTTTCTTTGGTGCAGATTCTGATTTGGTGTAAACATCCATAGATATTCGTACAGCTCAGAATAGTGACGTAAAACCTAGCTATTGCACATTGTAATTATTTATACTGTATTTAATTTCTATTCTTAAATTTTCACACCTAATTATGACAAAAACGTGCTAACACGTATTGCCTAATAGGAGGTTACGATACTTTTGGTTCGACCCTTCACTTTGGACCTGGTTGGACTGATGATCCTTACCAACTCACACATGCTACCTACAAGGCTCCAATGGACCCCACAGCAGACTATCATGTGTATGGTATGGTCTGGAATGAGACGTATATTGGTAGGTACACACACAAGGCACACACCACCCACACAAAAACGCACGCACAAACACCCACACACCTCTCCTACTTGATAATTCTATAGCCACCAAAACTCTAACATTTACATAGTTCAGTGACAACCACACACACGTATACATACACCCACTCCACTCCACACACACACACACGTATATATACACCCACTCCACTCCACACACATACACAGGCACCTATTTCGACAAGGAGGAGAACGTGGTTCTGTCAGTCCCAATTACTGAGCCCTTCTTCACTAAGGGTGGTTGGGGACCTCACTGGAACAACCCGTGGCAGGATGGACCTAAAAATGCTCCATTTGACCAGGAGTTTTACCTGATCATCAACCTAGCCGTGGGCGGTACTAATGGATACTTCCCAGAGGGTAACGGTAAGCACTGGTCTAATGCACACACACACACACGCCACGTACACTACACACCATGCACACACGCCCACACCACACACACAGGCAAGCCTTGGTCTAACACTGACCCTCATGCTGTGAATTCATTCTGGAGTGCCAAGGATCAATGGTACCCAACCTGGACACAGCCTATGATGGTGGACTCTGTCAAAGTTTGGAGCTACACAGACTGAAAAGAAATTGAACTTTGTTTGTTAATAAATAGTCAGGAGTACTCTGATATATCAGTAAATGTATAAGTATTATTTAGAACACACCTAGCCAAGATTAAGTGTTTTAATCTGCGTGCCGAGGATGGCCTCGAGGTTAACGTGGTGCTCGAGGCGCAGCCGAGAGCATTACGTAACCGAGAGGCCATCCGAGAGCACCAGATTAAAACACGTGACTTGGCTAGGTGTGTTCTAAAGGATTTAGTGCTGTCACGTGAGCTCTAGCCTCGTGGCAGCTAGATCTAGCTACATTTTAAATCAGTTGCTGGTGGCTAGCTAGCTAGCTAGACGTAATAGCAAGTTTTAGTAGGTTTGTAGATCTAGTAACTGATGCAAAGGAGAAAGAGATACTATCTAAAGCTATCTGGACTGACTGGGCATGTTCTCGACTTATTTCTCCTGCTGACCAACAGTCCCTATCCCACTATACTACTGGATATGCCTCCAGCTGATCTGGCTTACTGGATGGGAAACTTTGTGCGCAAACTATAATTATGGCAATGAGTATCTGGTTTGCTCTTTTGGAACGCTATGATATTTGAAGCACCTTTGATGAAACAATTATATGGATCTGGCTTAGGTACAGGTACGTACATCTTCGAAGCAAGCTGAGCCTATTTCTCCAGACGAAAAAGTGATGCTATGGTCAAGTCAGCAATTCGGTACACATGAAACAAGTCGAAACAATAACATTCAACTTTCTAATACTTTTCAGCTTTGCTTGTGTATACGTATTCAATCTGCTTGTATTATTATTATAATTATGATGACATTCAGATTCAATCTGCTTGTATTATGGTTGTTTGATAAAAAGTGTGCATTAACAAACCAACTTAAAGCACACTTAAGTGTGGATTAAGTTATTTAATCCATGGTCACCTGACTGCTTTCAGATAAGCTGATTGGCTGGAGATCATGTGATTAGCACTAAGTGATCATAAAAGCACTATTACAAGAGCTGAGAATTAAATAATGACATTAATTTTTGTGAACAATAAAATTACAGATGGCAACATAATTTGTACCTTCAAGCAATGTATAGTTACTGGGAACTGGCTCATAGTTCCTGCTATAAAAACACTCGAGTGGATCTATATAAACCATTATTTTGACATAAATTAGTATTTCAGTCTGGCCTATGCACACAGTTATCAGACTGTAACTGTTTAGCCAATAAGGATACCCGTTATCACAATCTAATGAAGCCACAGTTATCACAATCTAATGAAGCCACAGAGACTACAGTATAGATGTGGGGTGCATTAAGGGTTGCTATGTTACTGTGTACACACTGGTAATAATTATTTTGACAACAATGACCATCAATGCAACCATCAATCACACCGCATGTTATTGTAGGGCCTATACAATCCTGTGCTTATACATGTAGATACACACACACACCCCCCCCCCACACACACACACACACACACACACACCCCCACACCCACACACACACACCCCCACACACACACACACCCCACACACCTTTGCCTTGAGATGACTGTTCTTGCTCTTCTCTGTGTGTACTTTTGAGAGAGCTTGGTCTTTCTCATCCAGTGCATACTTCCTCTCCCGGCTAGCCACCTGTGTGTGGGCGTGTATGTGGATGTGTGGGCGTGTGTGTGTGTGGGGGGCGTGTGCATGCGTGTCAATAATTATTATACTTACGGCAGTTTGTTCTTTGAGCTGTTCACAGTCAGTCTTCAGTTGAGCAACCTCTGCTTCCAACTACAGGGACAAAAGTGAATGTGCATGCTTAAACTGACATCATTCTCTAAGCTTTCATGCAGAAAATCGGGTTATTGAACCAACGGAACTAAATATATGGCTGTTCAAAGATGTTCTATAAACGCATATCCCCAGCACTATTTTGTACAGAGTACTTTTGAGAGTTGGTTCGCGTATTATTATAGATCTGTAACTAGAGTTTCGATAGTCCTATTTTAAGGATTTTATGATTTTCTGATAGCTTAGAAGGAGCCCGTTCAGATGGTATAATTGTAATAGTACCTCTTGTATCTTTTTGTCCGTTGGTACGATGTTGGTGGTTGTGTGGGTGGAACCATCGGCCTTCAGACGATCTATCTTACGCAACAACTTCTGTATCTCTCCATTCTGCATCTGAACCTGAAACAAGTAAAATGGAATTAATCGTGTCAGTACGGGAATAACTTTCAAGAATGAGTTATATATACCTCTCATAATACATAGTCTTGTAGCTGTTCGTGTCACTAACCCATGCACTCTATAGCTGACCCTGGCATATATATATATCTCCACCACCACTCATTATATACCTTTTCTTGGAGTTTTTCATTGGCTTCTACGGTGGCCGCTGCTTGCTTATCAGTTCTAGGAAAGGAGGAGCATACTAGTTTTATTACACAAGGGACATGGACATAAGCATAATTTAGTTTATAATTATAGTGAGCAGCTTAATTACAATCCCACCCCACACCCCCACAAACCCTCACATCCGCCCACCTGTCTAGATGCATGAGCAGCTTCCCTATTCGGTCCCTGGCAGCCATCAGCTCGGACACTGTTAACTCCAACTCTCCAGCTAGCTCAGAATATTCAGTCTGTATCATCTCCTTCTCATGTATAATCTCCCCGAGGTGCTGCCGAGGAAAAGGGGGTGTGGTCAGTTATATACCATACTTATAGCGGGTGTATTTTTATTTCGTATTTAGAGCATAATCCAAAAATCGTCACTATCCTGAGCTGTACGAATATAGAATATGAAATATTTAATTGCTGGGCAGTTCATACGAACATTTGCACAGACGAAAATTACCCGCTATACGGTATTGATTATCACATGACCTCTGTATATACGTACCCGAATGCTGCCGTTTGATTGGTCGGTGAGACTTTGCCGCCAGTGTTGCAATTTGCTCATCAGTTCTCCGTTTTGTGCATCTTGACGATCAATACGACTGTGTGTGTGTGTGTGTGTGTGTGTGTGTGGGCGTGTGTGTGATAAGTGCTACTACCATAATTATGATCAGCAATATTAATGAACAATAATATTAAGGGTAGCGTGTGGAAAAAACATAAATACACATAATTATGAGAACGATTCTGATCATAGATAGGAAAATTCCTTTAAATAGAAACACTGATAACCATGGTAACAGAGGTACGTACCTCATGAGGGAGTCAATGTCTTGTTCCCTCATCCTGATGTCTTCCTGTAGTTCGTCCCTCTGACTCTGCACACGTGCACAGTGTTTGCTCAGCTCCTTGAGGCGTATACGTATAGTGCGCACACCATCACGCCCACGCCGCCCACGATTGTTGATGGTACGCGATATATCTATAAGGGGGTGTGGTCAGAGGGGGGTGGTAATACAATGCTTATAACTAACGAGTACCATATAATAATTATTATAATTATATT
Organism: Halichondria panicea; assembly: GCF_963675165.1. Classification (NCBI taxonomy): domain Eukaryota; kingdom Metazoa; phylum Porifera; class Demospongiae; order Suberitida; family Halichondriidae; genus Halichondria; species Halichondria panicea. The sequence continues at coordinate 1,043,900 of NC_087377.1, forward strand.
GGGTTTCGAATACGAGACTGTTTTTTTGCGAATTGAAAGACACGCAAAGAGTGAGCAATTTCCCATGCTTTGCATGCAAACATAGAAAAGCAATCAATGCTTGTACAGTGTCATTCACATTCGATTAACCTCGCATTTGAAACCCGGCAAACTAATAATTATAATTATTACAGCAATGTACTCCAGCTGCCACTGTATCAAGCTAGCTGCTGCATATCAATACAATGCTGAATCACTCACACCTGTTCCACACAGCCTAACAATGTATCGAAAACATGGATCAAAGTTTATAGAAGACAAGGTCAAGAGTTGTGTCCTAAAAAGGTTATATAGGTTATGCAAACCACTTCATTGTTTATTTTCACTATATGTTTTGTACAAAATATACATTTTCTTTTCATTGATTCCATGTCAGTGGATGCTAAATAACTTCGTGTTCCCATAGCAACATCACCCATGCATGACTTACCGTCCTCTTCGTAGCTAGTGTCATCATCTTGAAACTCTGGTCTCTCTGTGGGGGGGGGGTATGAGTGTAAACATGATGGGGGGTTATTATTCTAATGTGGAGGTATCAGAGGGGTCACTACTGGAGTCATATGTACAGTATATGTTTGTGTACGTATGACTCCATACCTTTCTTCTGCCTGGTGTTGGGGAGACTGACTCCAGCGTTGGTGAAGAGGCCGGAGAGAACATCAAACACTGCAGGGTAGTGCTTGTTCAGGGACTCGTGGAACACTCCTACACAATGGTGGGGACAAAGGGGTTAAACACAGGGGTTAAATTAGCGGAGGCATAGCTGTATGCATGGAATGTGTATCTCACTTGCGAGGTTTGACATTATAGTATGTCGGATTTCTCGGAAAAGTTGCTATTTTGGAAGCTACATAATTATAATTAATGGTCATAATGGATTGTCCAATTACAAATCTAAAAAATGTATTTTGTAGCTCTTTGAAAGACCTATCAAATTATGTGTTTAACTTTTGAAACTGGTCTGATTTTCAGACAATAAAACGAACGTACCTATTGCCTGGGGGCGTTTGGTGAGTACGATATCAATGAACGTGTTCATCTTCATGATGCCTGTGATCTCGTGGTTGATCTTGTCACAGTCCGAGGGATTGAACACCTGAAGAATGTGAATTATGTCAACGGTACAAAATTAATATAATAAAAATAATTACACACATCGTGCACCACACATGCATACCCATACATTGTACAAGGGATGCACACACAACATGTTATGCCAGTAAACTATTGCGCCCCCCAGAATGTTCTAAGCGGCTATAAATATTTTCAATCAAATCTCAACTAAACACAATATTTTATGCAGTAAACTATAGGCCTATAATAAAGAGGTACACGTGTAAGGTTAATATTTTTGTGTACAGTGGCTAGTACCAACCACCACCACCGATCAGTGTGGACACTTTTAAATTAGCTGCTAAATATTATACAAAGTAAAATGTATAATTATCTGCTCTAGATCTGATCGATGAATTCCAATAGTTTAGACGGTTCAATTGTAGCAAATTAGGTGCACTATTCTACGTCCTCTGTGTGTGGTGCGTGGGCGTATACTCACATTTTTCTCTCTCATATAGGGAAACAGGACAGTGCAGTCGTGAACGTACTCAGTTAGTCGTGCTCTACACAGGGTGTGTGGTTACAATGTGGGGGGTAGGGGTGTGGTTACAATGTGGGGGATAGGGTGTGTGGTTACAATGTATAGTGTAAGGGTAACAATTAATGTATTATACTGTATAATTATAATGCGACATTATCGCCTTAAATATTTCGTGGGGAATGGCCTCTAAAAGCATTTCGTTGAATTTGTGGGTTGACTGCTTACCGGAAGTCATGCCTTTAATCTTTACACGTTATATACATGTAGACAACTAATTGTTTTCGTACAGGATTGCTACCCACGAAAACAGCGAATTAAGTTCGAAAATGTTACACTGCTCTCATACCTGTTTTGCTGGAGCACTTCTCTTTCCTTTTTTTTCTCTTCATCTCCTAAAAGAAGATCCTCAAAGTTTGGAGAGTTACCGCCTGTGTGTGTGTGTGTGTGTGTGTGTGTGTGTGGGTGGGTGGGTGTGTGGGTGGGTGGGTGTGTGTGGATGTGGAGTAGTAGGAAAAGGAAATTGATCTAAAGGCTGATTACTTAATTGTTCAGATGCAACCGACCTCAGCCCACACAATCAAAGCTAGGGATTTACCTGCCCACAAAATGACTACAAGGAAGCTTATTCGCCCATACAATATGACTACAGGGAAGCTTATCCGCCCACACAATGACTACAACAGGGAAGCTTACCCGCCCACGCAATGACTACAGGGAAGCTTACCCGCCCACACAATCAGGTAGCTAGCACACTTCCCCATGTGACTCACTGATTATACTGCATATCAAAAGCATACCAACAATAAGTGCAATGTGGATGACATTCAAATGACCAACAGTCACAATGTGATAATACTTGAAGTGAAAACTGCCTCTTAAAATTCACTTAATCAGGAAAACAAGAAAGTAGGAAATATACAGGAAACAGAAGAGTTGTACAATTACCGATTATTCTTTACAGATCAAAAGGGACTATAATACACAGGAAGCTAGCTCAGAGCTTGTGCTCAGTAATGCTTGTGAAGTGGTGTCCATGCTTCAAAACACAGCCCAATATGCGGTAAACTACCGTATAGCGGGTACTTTTCAGTGGACGTGGTTGAGCAATATTTAGGACATTTCGTGGATAATACTTTCGTGGTTGCTGCTTGCACTGCAGGTAAAGGTAGGCAAGGTCGCTTCATTCGTGGGTAAATATTCGTGGTCAGAGCTCCAACCACGAAAACCATGAATATTTTTTTCCCCCAAAATTATCAGCTATACAGCCTAAATAATAGTTATTTTGGAGGTGTCCATGGGATTTAGAAGCCCAAAGGCACTGATTTGTGCCCCAGAATGGTTTGTGAAGGATGTCCACTCAACACACACACATCTGCCATGCAGCCTATTAGTGGTAAATCTATAGGCCTAAGAGGTGGTGAGTAGCACCAACCACAACCGACCAGGTGTGGGCACTCACTAACCCTGCATGTAATTAAGACCAAGAGTTCCTAAACTCTTGGTAAGACCCACAAAAATATTTGCAATGTGAAAATTACCAAAAATAAGCACCAAAAAGCATAGAAGCAAGAAAGCGGACAAGAGCATAACTCAACTAACCGTTACAACATGATTCCATAATACACATGGAGACAGCAAGCAGTCGGTAATTTTAATTTTACTTTTAAGGAACTATAGTGCATATTTTGATACTAGTAGAGATTACACATGACATATCTCTACACATGACATATCTCTACCGGCTATGTCATTCTGAAGGCAATTAAGGTTTTATGAAACTGACTTGAACCATCAATAACAACAAAAGGGGACAAACAAATATTGTGTATAATAGCAATGGTAAGTACATAGTCATTACACAAATTATAATAATGACATAATTATTATCTGTATATGGTTCTTGAAAAAATGATACCCATTATTTGATTAAATACCCGACATAGTGCAGACTACAAGTTATGGGAACTGTAACTGTACAAGACAAGCTACTATACAAGATGGTGTACCTACTACAAGGTAGTGTACCTGCTACAAGGTAGTGTACCTCCTACAAGGTAGTGTACCTCCTACAAGGTAGTGTACCTGCTACAAGACAATTACAAGCAAATATGTACATAGCTTGTAATTTTAGTTCCTAAACTAGTCATGATAATTATTGCCTCAACCTGAAAGATATGGTTTTCATAATCACAATAATTAAGCCCCAAGAGTACTAAGTGGATTTACAAAGCCCAAGTTAAAACATTGATGTTGTTAATGATAAGACCATGAGATCATGTAGTTCTATACACTTTCAATAAAAGCAGGCGGTGGTGCTGATGCCTCGGTGGTGCTGGTGGTGCTGATGCCTCGGTGATGCTGATGCCTCGGTGGTGCTGATGCCTCGGTGGTGCTGATGCCTCGGTGGTCCTGATGCCTCGGTGGTGCTGATGCCTCGGTGGTGCTGATGCCTCGGTGGAGGTGGTGCTGATGCCTCGGTGGTGCTGATGCCTCGTGGAGGTGTCAAAGCTATACAACATCAATAAAGCTACTATAGCTCTGGCTAATACACACATGATAATTATCATGATGAACATTTTTGGCATTATAGTTTTGCACACAGCATACAATCTTGTATATTGTGCAAACCATTTCACTTAATTTGCTGAGAATGGTAATTTTAGTTTAGAGAACTTTAAGTCAGCTACCAGCAACTCCTGCTACCATATATAAAGCTGCAGTGTACACAGTGTACCACACCAAATACCACACCAAACACAAGTCTATACACACCTAATTGAGTTTAATTACTAATTATTTTATTTTAGTGAGCTAGATGAAAAGGTTGTATGTGATTGATCCCGACCCCTTCACTTACGTGCATGACCGCTGGGTCCAAGGTTCACCATCATTCCGGACAGTGTCATAGCACGCTCGTCTTTTTTGACACCTTGCTCCCGAATGGTCTGGAGAAAAGAACAGCAACAAGTTATTAAACTGGGAAGAGTGCCTCAGAGCAGGTATACAATGGGACTTATAGGTATACCTGCAATTTACTTAGTATACCTAGTATAATAATATCCCGTTGTCAAGTAATTCTATTGTAGTCAAGCCTCGAGGGAAAGGTTTGGGCATGCACACTAGAATCTAGACACTTCCAAAACAGCTGAGCCACTACCAAGGATGTGCCCACAATGGTGGGGTGATTATACATACCGTACAGTGGGTATATTTTGAGGGTATAAATGTTTGTGGTTTTCCCTGATTACGCATATACCGCGAACATTTATACCCACGAATTTAATATCGCATGCATGTGTTGCAGAAAGGCTGCTATTCAGTGGAAAATAAATCCTTCTAACAGTGTTCCCGCTAAAGTTTATACCCTCGAAATAATACTCGCTATAATACATTAGTTATAGCAGGGATGTTCCCACACAGCATGCACATGCACGTTTGTGTGGTGATGGTGGTTGGGACTTTATTAACCACCTCTAGACAATCACTCAGGCCAAGTTGACCACATGGTAAGCCATAAAATATCTGCTGAATTTAGGATTTAAAATACCAAATATTTTGCGGGTGAAAAACCTTTGTGAATGAGCCAAATCAGCAGAATATTTTACCCTTTGCTATTGCTTTTCTGGCAAGGATCGTGTGTATTTACTAGTGGTTTTGCGGATTTTATTGTTGCGAATTGATCAACCATCGCAAAGTTTGATGATCACAAAACATTCTAGTAATACGGTAGCCAGTGAAAATTCTTGACAAATAAATCCGTGCACTACACGTCTACTACCACATTAAAAGCAAAGGTATTATTACTCACAGCACTTGATAGGCCATAAAATTAATGACAAATTTGTCTGCTAAATTGATGATTGGAAATAGCTGCACTATTACATAAGAAAAAAATGTGCAATCACATATCACTATAATTATTATAGTACCAGATATCGATGTACTAACTGATTTAGATCCCACTTTTCATTGGCTATGTACCAGCCCTGCCTCGGGCAAGAAGTGGAACTATAATTATATACAAGCAGCAATATCAAGCACTCACCTGTCTCAAGGGGAACCCGAGGATCGCTTCATCTGGAACATCGTGCATATAGGTAGCCGGTAGTGTGCTGGAGGGGCCTCTGGCTGGTGGGTAGTTGCCGGGGAAATACGGCCCGCCCCCTGCTCCCACTGGAGCACTTATTTGCTGTGCATAGGACGCCATTGTGTTGTGATCTGTACGGAGATAGTGTTCACAGCTTGATATGATGCAGCCGGCTAGCTAGCTGAGGTAGAACAATGAATATACTCTACTATAAAGTGTTGCATGAATCTTGTTACCACCAGACGTGTACCATGAGAGATCACGTAGAGTCCTGTGTGTTAGCTCTCTAGTACAGTACAGTAGTGAGTCTATTGCACAGTCTAGCACAATGTTATACTAAGCAGTACGGTAGCACTTTTATACTAAAGCCACTCACCGTGTAAATTGTTCTGACACGCTGCGCTGATCAATCAATGGTCAACTGTATCCAGCTAGCTATACAGTACTAGTACAGCACTCTATACTGCCGTGACCTTGTCTCTACTATACTGTACGTGTGTGTGTTGGGAATGCATTACGATGATATGAGGGAAGCTCCCTTCAGCTATCTAGCTGAGGGTGGGGGCGTATCTTGTAGTAATTAGCAAATAGTGGGTAATGATCGACCAGTATTGATGGTCTGAACGCGTTTGGTATCGATCGTTTTTAACAAGGATCCACTGCCCACTTTATACAAACCACTTCCGGTGACCCAATGTAGCGCTTGGGTTATTCATGGGGCTCCGGAGCTGGTGGTTGGGTGTCGGGAAACTGGCCCACCCCAGAGCGCTACTTTATCCGGAGTTCTGTAACTCTCAGTATGCACTGCTCAGTGTGGTGTACTTTATGCTACCTTAAAAAGTAGTACTTATGCTGCCCTCAAAAGCAGTACTTATGCTACCATAAAAAGTAGTACTTATGCTGCCCTAAAAAGCAGTACTTATCCCTAAGCAGTTTCTGGCCAGACCGCTTTTTTTTTTAACGTTAGCCATTGTTTCGTCTTATAATTATACTTGAGAGTGACAAAGATTAATGTGGTATTTGTTTTAAAATGGATTATGTATATAATTATAATAATAAGCACATTATACATGCATGTGGCAGTAAGCAGTAAAGTCAACATCATGTACACAAGCAATAGTTAATGTTCAAAGCAAATCTTTGTAAGACTCGGTATAATTATAGTCTAGTAGTCTTAAGTTGAATGTTGATCAGTTGACGAACTGAGGGACATTACAGCGGGTTTCCTCACTTGACAGACTTAGAACGGCAAACAGAGAGGAAGGAGCCCTCCTAGATATTGCAGCAGATAACTTCTGGGGAAGAGATCGGAACCGCGCATTTTTTGACATAAGGGTGTTCAGCCCTTTCGCGCAGAGTCATCGACATACCTCCCTCAGTCAATGCTACAAGAAGAACGAACTGGAAAAAAAGAGAGCATACGATGAATGCATAAGAGAAGTGGAGCATGGATCCTTCTCCCCCCTTGTCTTCTCAACATCAGGAGGAATGGGCCCAATAGCAAATGTAGTCTACAAAAGAATAGCCTCAATGACAGCGCAGAAATTAAAGAACAAGACGTACATGCAGTAAGATCATCCATTGGATCAGATGTAAACTGAGTTATTCTCTATAGTTGCTTTACGTATAATAATAAAAAATAAAAAATAAAACTAAAATATCACAGGCCAAGTTTTCACTTCTTTTTAATAATTATAATCATGGCAGAAATTTAATTTTTGAATTGAAGATTGAAAATACCGTATTTCTAGAATATTTGCTGGTGAAAAACCTCTGCTATACAGCAGATATATAACACAGGGTGTGCCCACACTGGTCATGCAGTGCATGGTAGTACTATCTACTTCTAAGACAAAAATAACCCCTATATACGAGAAAAAATTTTTTAGGATTCAAAATAGCTACCAATATTTTGTGGGTGAAAAACTTTTGCGAATGAGCCAAATGAGCAGAAAAGTTGACCCTTTACGATCTAACTATTACTAGTAATAATTTTGGTTTTGCAGATTTTATTGTTGCGAATTGATCAACCACCACAAAGTTTGATGCTCACAAAACATTCTATTTATAGTAATACGGTAGCCAGTGAAAATTCTTGACAATTAAATCCCTGCACTACACGTCTACTATACACCCGACATTAAAAGCAAAGGTATTATTACTCATACTAGTTCACCAGCACTTGATAGGCCAGACAAATTAATGACAAATTTGTCTGCTAAATTAGAAATAGGTAATAAATTATCTCGAGCATTATCTACCAACCCCTAGCCGGACCCATGCATATATCGCTTCTACACCGGCAAGGAAAATATGTCAATGTAAGGCCACAACAAGAGGTAAATGTTTTGTTTCTGCATGCCATTGGTCCATCCGTCGTCAATATTTTATCACCTAAAATTAATGATGAAAAACAAAGAGTTGCAGAATTATGTTGATATAATTCTATAGTGGTAATGACTTCCAGTTAGGTATTACGTCTAAAAAAAAGAATGTTTGTGCATGGGATGAGGTTCCTACATAATTATGGTATGAAGAGCATTTGGTTGTGTGGCTGACGGGGCCTGGAAGGGGATGGGTGCATGGGGTGAGAATACAGTGGGAGGAATAGGATTTGTTTTGATGATGTAATTAAAGCATACTTTATAAGTTCCTATTATAAGTGATTTGTTTGTGATATACGCCACGCAACGTTTTCACTACAAGAGCTAGAATGGAACGCTTTGTTGTTGAGGTATGATACGCCATGCAAGCGAAGTTTTCACTACGAACAATATAATACAAAGAAGAGAATTGTCAGAGAGATACTCATGCAATCACTTCCTTTATCTATAATTTTGACCAATAATTAAAAGCAATTATTCAATCAGGCTAAATATAATTATGACTGCACTATACGAACCACTATTTTATATCACAAACCACTATTAAATTGTTGCAGCTGCTCACTAACTTGATGTTAGCTACACCACTTCATTCTTCCTCTTGCTCTGCAGCTGGTGGATTAGAAAAGCACAATCGATCATGGCACGTCTCAAACCAAAAAATGCACTGGCTGCAAGATGGTCCTCTTATTATACTCCCAAGTCTCCAATAGTGTCACTGAATTTATTAAACATGAATGGTTTCATTCTTCGGCCTGGATCCCAAGGCCCAGTTGTTCGCTAGTCCGCCGTTATAAAAGCGAAAACTCGTAATTATTGCAAGCACTCAGAGCTTCACACCCACGATCGAAAGTAAATAGCCTCGATCCCAGGCCGCACCAGAGGACACACTTCCCAGCCTACAAGCTGCAAGAGAGATGTCTAAAAGAAAAGCTCCACAAGGAGACAACCCAAACAAGGATATCTGTGACATTCTCATTGGTGTGTGCTCAGATTGATACGTTGTGTACTGATTTTTGTGGCCGTAAAGTTGTTAATTTATCGATAATTAATTAAAAGTGTCTTTTTTGTAGAGTTGGCAGCCAATGAGAGAAATGTGAACAGAAATATCCACAAAAGTAATGTGTACAGGTAGGTAGGGTTAGGGTAGGTAGGTCGTAGATATAAGACGAGACTGAAACGTTCCTTTCTGTTTATATAATTACACCACACACACGTACCCTGTCCCCAACTTTATTTCCAATGCCCCTCACTCTTTCTCCTTCCTATCTCCCACACCCACACACCACACACACACACACACACACACACACACAGGAAGCCGCTAGCGTACTTTCCAATCACCTCCACACACACATCACATCACACTCCCCCCACACACCCACACACACACAGGAAAGCCGCTAGTATACTGTCCAAGCATCCAACCAGAGTCACCTCGGGAGCTGAGGCCAAGACTCTGAACGGTATTGGCACACAAATAGCCAAGAAGATCAACGAGATACTGTCGACTGGTAAACTAGCAAAACTGGACAAAATCAGAGCAAGTGAATCAAGTCAAGCTATCATCTTCCTGACTGAGGTGTCCGGAATAGGGTGTGTGGTGTGTGGGTGTGTGGTGTGTGTGGGTGGTGTGTGTGGGTGGGTGGTGTGTAGGTGATTTATTCCCTTATCCTGAAAATATTAATTTTCCCTCATTCCCTAGACCTGCTGCAGCAAGGAAACTGGCCGATGAAGGAATTACTACTCTTGATGGTATATCTATATACATATACCTGTTAATGGCTACCCTTGAAGACACACTGTGATATATAAAAGGCCAGGTCCCTAACGATCCATTTGTGTACCCCTTCAACAAAGGTCACCTCTGTATAACAAAAATGAAAACATTTTTCCCCAAAGGTGTCCGTTATAGAGAAGGGTTCCACAGTGTATATAATTATTGCATAGGTTATAATTATAAGTACCGTATAGCGCGAAATTTTCGAGGTACTTGTATTTCGTGGATTGGCCTCTTAAAAGCCATTCCATTTCACAATGTTGGCGGAATGACTGCTTACCGCTTCCCACGCCTTAAATCTTCGCACATTTTATAGCAGGTAATTAATTTTAACAATTTTTTTGTAGAATTTTAACCCACGAAGTCCGCGAAAATTAAGCCCCTCGAAAATTTCGCGCTATACAGTATACTGTAAAACTATTGTTAAGTGTTGTGTTGTTGTAATTTGTACAGACTTGAAGAAAAATGAAGAAAAATTGAACCATCACCAGAAGATAGGAGTCAAGTAAGTGCATGCATCTAGATACTGTCATACAACAGTGATTATCCCCAGGCACAGTGGTGGCTGTTTTCGATACTCCTCGATGTCAATTTTACACTGTTTGTTTACAGTCTAGCTATTATTATACTAGGCCTAACGTTGTTGGTTTTTGTCTAGAGGTGGTTAGTACCACCGACCAGTGTGGGAACATCCCTGTGATGTATATATCGTTACAGAATCTGACATGCTTATGGAATGTTCCTTACCTAACCGTGTATCTCACTGTGTATAGGCATTTCTTTGACTTTCAACAGCGAATACCTCGCTCTGAGATGGTGCAACTGCAGGACATTGCATTCTCTCATATCCACTCTGTTGACCCGCAGTTCATAGCCACCGTCTGTGGTAGCTTCAGAAGAGGTACGTTGTGTGGTGTCAGTGTGTGGGTGGGTGGGCTGCCTTACTTTTTAAAAGTAGCTTTTTTTGGAAACTATCTTTATTGGGCAGTAATTTGAGTTGAGATTGTCCAATTACAATTCTAAAGAATGCATTTTGTAGCTCTTTGAAAGGCTTGTGCTTAAATTAGCGATTGCTTTCGCTCATAAAAAAATTAGCCTTAAATATCGAAAAGTGGCCGTTTTCGATGATGAATGTTTTGAATCGAGATGTCAATATTTTGTACTGCTAGGCCTCATGCGTATATACCCACCCACTTGTAATCACCATGGCAACTGTCCCTATATAATCCCAGGTGCTGTGTCCAGCGGTGATATAGATATCCTGTTAGGTCACCCTACTTACTCCTCGGTGGATACCAAGAAGCCACCGTATATTAAGAGCATTGTGAAGACTATGGAAGAAGCTGGTTTCGTCACTGACTCTCTGTCACTGGGAGAATCAAAGTTTATGGTAAGGAACAAACTTTTCGTTGCGTCTGTATTGCTATTTGCTGTGTACAAATTATCGAGATAATTCGAGCACAGTATTCAGTGTGAAATTGCACAGCCTTCCCAGAATTAACAGAATGTGAAACTTCTTATAATCTAATGCATAGTCATGAATGTTGAGTACTGTCCCTTAGAGCTGTTTAGTGAAGAGAGTACGACTACATGTATGTCAAATGCACATTTTTGAAATTTTATATAACGCACTCAGAGTATACCCTCCACCCTCCATATTGTACAGGGTGTGTGTGTACTACCCCCCACCAAGACTGAAGCTGCTACTGACGAGGGGGCGGCGTGTGTACCACCCCCCACCAAGACTGAAGCTGCTACTGACGAGGGGGCGGCGTGTGTACTACCCCCCACCAAGACTGGCGAGGCTAAGGAGAAACCAGTCCATCGGAGGATTGATATTCGACTTGTACCAATAGACCAATATTTTGTTGGTCTCCTCTATTTCACAGGTAAGTATGTTTGGTAAAGGTCGTTCAGTTTGAAAGCATCTTCTTTGATAGTTGAATATGTCTGGTAAAGGGTCATTGTGTTTGAAAGCTTCTTATGATAGATGAAGCTTGTATGGTAAAGGGTCATTAACATTGAAAGCCTTTTATGATAGTTAGATCATATCTAGTAAAGGGTCATTGTATTTGAAAGCTTTATATGGTGTAGATTTCACTGCTAAACATGTAGTAACATTAATGCACGTACTAAGTTAGCGTAAAATGCTTATGCCTATCCCACCTCCACCCACTCTCACACCCCACACTCCTCACACACACACCACACGCACACCACAGGTAGCGACATGTTCAACAAGACCATGCGGAGTCATGCGCTGGATCAAGGATTCACTCTCAACGAATATTCAGTGCGACCAGTGGGAGACACAGGTAAACTATACATGCATAGCTATACAGTGGCATCATTCTCTATAACAGACACCAGCCTTTGGGAGATGCTTTGGCCATTATACACAAAGGTGGCCTTTGAGTTAGTGTTGGGTTGTACCTATTAGGACATTGTCAGTGTAATGTTTTTAATTATTGAGGCTTGCTTACAATCATTACATGCATGCGTTGTGTTAGGGACTTTAGTAATGAAGTATAGGAATTGAGTAATGTAGTATTAATAGCTTGCTTCTCAAAGCCAAAAATAATTATAATTATTGGTCAGTATAATAATTATTATTATTGTTACTAGGATACTAAGTTCAGTAAAATTCAATTCACTTTGTTGAATTGTTGTTTCAACAAAAGCCATAATAATATAGTTCTTGTGATGTCATATACCATCATGGTTGCTATGCTCGCCCTCCCCTCCTTGTGAGTATGGTTGCTATGCCCGTCCCCTCTCCTTGTGTGCAGGTGTCCCTGGTGAAGCCATACCTGTTACGAGTGAGGAGGAGGTCTTCGATATCCTCAACTATCCCTTCAAGAAACCAGAGGAGAGAAATTTGTAGAAAACTAGAAACACAATATGCCATGCAATAATAAAATTAATTGTCTTATGATTTCAACATACATACATATATACATGTACATAGTTAAATTGTATATAATTATAGTACATTCGTATATAAAAATTACGTTATCATGCATAATAATTATAATAATTATTTTTATTATGTCATAATTATTGCATATAATTATGTGCGTCAATAATTATATCCTTCATAATTATAAGAATTAAACTCGCATTATAATTATAATAATTATAGTAAACGTACGTACGTTGATTGCATGTGCAGTGCTATTATAAAAATAATAATGATCAAGAAATAATTATAGCTAGTATACACACATGCATGCAGTTCGATCATTATGTACACAGACGAATATTATTTCCAATTTTTTCTGCAATAAAAATTATTTTTAATTTGTTAGTGTTGAGGGAGCAACCATACACACAGCAGCAGGGCATGTGCTGGAGGTCTTGTGTAATTAAAATTATCGTGTGCTGAAAAATTAGGACACTCAAAATTAATGTCATGCAAATTAAATAGAGATAAAACGCAAACACAATAAAAATAATGACACTTCAACTAAATCATTAATCGCAGTGTTCCTGAGATTTAACTGATACACCGAGCTTTATGATCCTCGCATTCACCATTGGACTGAAATCTTCGTGCACAACGTGGGCATTTATGACGTCCCTTGGTCTGCATTGGTGGAATCTTGAGGGCTTCTTCAGATCTACTGATAACAACATTGGCTCTAGTGCTGGTACTAGTGGTTCCGTCACTGGTCACACGCTTAGGGGACGAATTAGCAGAGTTTATTACGCTGTGTCCGTTTATTCCGTTCATTTGCGGAGGTGTTGCTATTTTCTTGCTTCCGGTGTCGATCTCTACACGACGTGGTGCTTGAGCTTCTACCACTCCACCGTTTTGCATAATGTAGCCGTTAGAATGTATGCTTTGACCTCGTGGAAAAGCAGGATAAGTTGCGTCAGGGTAGACGTTTTGGTGTCCATTTGCAACCCGTGGGGTAAGTTCAACATAGCCGTTGCTGTAGCCACTTTGAGTATGGCCGTTCATACCACCATTAGATCTTGAGGCTGGATTGTTGGTTTTAAAGTTTTGAGGGCTTGCAGATCGTTTTCTTTCAACTATTGGAGGAGAAGGTTGCTCATTCCCCATAGAAGCCGGGGCAGAGTGAGGGTCCTCACTAACGGATGATCGTGCGAGTAAATAGTTGCCGTGGTTATCACGTCGTGTGGGGGGACTGTTTCTCCGGGGGGCAGGTTGTGGGGGCTCTAATATTGAGGGGGCGCTGTGTGATGGGGGGTCGTGTTCAACGTACGGGTCCAGTGGGGGTAGGGTGCTGTTGGAACCCCTCGATACAAAGCCCTGTAGTGTGTGTGTGTGGGGGGGGGGGTTAGGTTAATGACAAGGGTCATCAAATAATTATAAAGTTTTCACCTTACTCCAAATAAAATCTAAAACAGCAAAAAGCAGAAATGCTAATTGACCTGCAATGTGTAGACTAGTGTACATGGATATACAGAGGCTATAGTGGTCCAACTGTGTACACTGTAGCTAGTGGCTGACTTACAAATGTATACACAAGTTTTGATTTCAAGTGAAGTGAATAGTGGTTGTGTACAGGATAAGCAATGTGGTGGGATGAGGGATTTTATAATAACAAGTACTTGCTTTAAAATAACGCATTAGTCTATATGGCATGACCTCTAAAATAAAATCAACCCACAATGTACATGTACATGTACACCCACACCACACACACACAGTACTACGTACCCTACTCTCCAAGTGCCTCTTGTACTGCTCTTCCTCAAACTGGTTCTTGAGTCTCAACTGCTGGGCTAATCGTGTGGCCTCTGTACTGTAGTGAGTCAGCTCATTGCGACACCTGCACACACAAGAGAGAGGGTCAACACTGAGAATAGCACTGCATGCATCGAATGATTGTATTTCAGTTTATAAACTACATATGTAGTTGACAAGACATACAATGATGCTGCTTTAAATGCTGTCAAAACTACTACTACACTACACTAGCTGTAGCTATTAGGATTATAAATTAAAGCAGTTTTTGAATTCGTATTGTTAGTTATTACCATAAGCATGTACACTTGTGCATACACACACACACGCACACACACACACACACACACATGCACGCATGCACACACACTCTCACCCACCCACCCCCCCCACACGCACACACACACACACACACACACCTGTCCAGCTGTAGCTTGAGTGATGTGATCTCAGCCTCGTGACGCAGTGCCAGGCTTTGCTTCTCCTCCACCAACCTTTCCCTGTCTCTACGCTCTGCTTCAAAGTCCTCACAATAAGCCGTCACCTAAAGAGAGGAGGAGCAGAATCAATAAAATTATTATAATAATATGAAACAGAAAGATTAGAGAATAAAAACATTCTGCATGTACATGTATAAACCGTGTACATAGCGGGTAATTTTCTGGGAGCAAAATATTCGTGGTTCAGCAATAATTATTTAGACATTTCGTGGGTAATATTTTCGTGGTTGCTGCTTGCACTGCAGGTAAAGGTAGGCAAGGTCGCTTCATTCGTGGTCGAGCTCCAACCACGAAAACCACAAATATTTTGTCTCTGGGGAAATTAACATGACCTCTAAATACAGCAACTGTACATGTAGAAAGTGCTTCTAGAAGTGAAGTTTATTGTGGAACGAACTGCAGCTGACATCAACTGCATGCCCAAATATACAAGTATACACATCCACACATCATGCACACAGGTTGTGTCCAAGCCAATGAAATGTTAAGGCCATAAATGTACAGCAGAACCCAATACATGTACATGTTGTGACATCCTTCCTAAGGGTCATTTATAACTATACTAACTTATATGGGTAGCACATGACGCATGTGTGCGTACAGAATCAACCATGTGATACACATAGAGTTTCCTAAAGCCAATGAAACTAACAGTCATGATCCAATTCATGATTGAAGCCACAACGTCTATACAAGTACACAAGCCACCAGGATGAGGGGAAGTACTATAATTATACATAAACATATCATTATTTTTATTGGGTTTCAAATTGTGAGTTTTCGCATATAAATTATTTCGAAAGACACGCAAGGAGAGCATGCAATTTCCCATACTTTGGATGAAATTCGCAATAGTTAGAAATGCAATCAATGTTTGTACAGTGTCATTCACAATCGATTAAACCTCACATTCGACACCCAATATACGATAACACTGTGCCATGATGGCTCTAGTGTGTGATTACACAATCCCCTAGTTGATTACCTATCAGTGTCCCTAGCCCTAACAATAAACAATCTATTGACTATCAATTCATTGAGGGACGACATTGCAGAGGAAAGGGGGACTAATCACTGATGTAATAATAATATTCATGCAACCATTCCTTACATTCAGGCATGGAACTACGTAGTCAAGAGTAAGAATGAATCACTTTAAACACCCGTTACAAAGTAATGAAGTAATGTATAATTATGAATATTAAGCAAAGGTGAATTGCTACATGTCATAACCATTACCAGGTGGTGTGGGGTAGAGGTTGTGTTCTATGCATGATAATCAGGTCACCTCTTAAAAGTCAGACCATATATGAAATCTAACCATAATTATGAGGGTAACTTTTAGCATCTATTATAAAAGCCATTATAAACAAAGGAATGTACAATCCTAATGCATTTTTATTTTAATGTAATATTTTATTCGATTTGTCTAGACTTTGGGAAACTACCAAAATACAACTTTATAAATTCATATTCAACAGTCAAGTTACTTACCTGCTGTTTCAACAATAAGATCTCTTCTTCCAATTGCTTTACTTTGCGTCCGTCACCATGGCGGCCAGCCCCCGTATACATCTGTTCCTCAAGGTCGTGATTTCTCTGCTTCAAGGTTCCGATAATTTTCTCGTACTGGGAAACTTCACGTTTCAATGAAGTCACTTCGATTTGTGAGTCACCTGATCCTCCAGCTCTACGGAGATCACGTTGTAACGAGGCTATTTCGTGCGATTGATAATCTTTTTCCTCTTTTAGTTTTGCAATGTAAGTTTGGTTTTCATGTTGTGCTTGTTGAGAGTCTATTCTGTAGCGACGAAACGCTTCTTCTTGTTCTTTATACTCCAAATCCCATTGGTGGTTTACTCGTAGAAGCTGTGTGTGTGTGTGTGTGTGTGTATGGGGGGTGGGTGTACATGTGTGCACGTGGGCGTGTAGTGTGTGTGATGTGTGTGTCCGTGGGTTTACATGATAATACAGTGAATGTACACTTGCTGTGTATATTATGAAAGTAAACATATTGTCTAAACAGAAACACACACGACCGCATCACTACCGCATCACTACATAAACACACACGGTTGAGGGGATATTTTCTATCTATTGTTTAGAAACAGAAAAATTTTATTTTTGTGATTGAGAAAACTAATTTGTTTGGTCCCTAGAAATTTCATGTTTCATGTTTAGATTATTTCACAATGAAAGTTGATTGTATCACACAATACACACATTGTGCAACGAAAAAAGGTTGAACACAGAGCACTATATGTATTTTATTCCATATAAGGGCATAACACGAGCATGCACGAAGTATGTGGCAACCCAACAACTAAAAATTATAAAGAAATGCTTTACTGTCAATTCCAATTCTTTGTAACTAAATACGGAACTATGCACGAACGTGCACTAATAAGCTTGTATATACAAATAAATGTTCAGAATGTGTGGGTGGGTGGGTCTGAGTATATACATTGCCTTGGAGTGCCTTATATCGACTCGTATTAAGAAAGTTTTGATACATATTGTACATGTAATTACAGCAATGGGCTTATTCTTATATGGGCATAACAAAATAATTAGCACAGTACAATATTTTGAGAGGACATATTTATGTTGTTCCAGTTCCATTACCTCATAAACCGGAACCAAGTGTCAACACAATGCATACACATGTATGTGTGTACCGGTAACAAGTTTCTCTAAAACAGGACACTGGTGCATTATTAATGATAGAAAATAGATTCCACAGATATAAATAGCTGACTGTATAATTATACGAGGTACATGTAGATTGTTGGTACTAGGTGGTCAGGTGGTACAATAGTGATATCATAGATGTAACAGATGACTTTATCTACATCACCAAGTATGATACTCGAGGTCATAGTTCATAGTTAGGTCACAAAACCTTGGGTAGCTAGACACACACATACATCACCTGTTGTGGACTATTATGGTCTGGACCACACACAATACACTTGTACCTTAGAGATATAGTCATGTCTACTCACATAGTTATATACACCATCTAACAAACTGTCTGGTTAGACCACCCACATACAGCATCACACAGCATCACACACACCACACACACACACACACACACCACACACACCTAAACCTGCTAGCCTAGAGTGGCCTATATATATAGGCTGGTGGACTTACCCTCGCTCCTAAACAAGCACTACTCTAGAAACACCACTATAAGCATTATTATAGCCATCCATTATGCTTCTCAATGTAGGTTTTCTCAAATGCAGCCAAATAACAACAAGTATGCCTTTTAAACGATAATTATTGCAAATTTAGTGCATTAAGCATATTTTTTTAGGGATTGGCGGAATGTAAGGCACTCCTTTAAAAAAAATGTGTAAACACAGCAATTCACTGAACGCCCCGGGGTATTTCTTCTCCACTGAAGTTGTACTTATTTGGTACTGCATGTACCATATAGCGGGTATATTTTGAAGGTATAAGGTTTTCACGGATTTAATTTTCGCGGAATAGCAGCCTTTTTGCAGCATGCATGCATGCGATATTAAAATAAATGATCGCAATAATTATAATCAGCAAAAACTACGAATACTTATACCCTCGAAATAATTATATTCCGCTATACGGCAATAAGTAGGACCATCCCACAATTTATAGAATGCAATGTAATTTCATACTATACACGAACATGTAGGCAGGGCATGATTGAAAACATTGCGTGTAGGGTAAGGTACACACACCTTTTGACCTCTTCCACAGGCTAAACAAAGTAAGGGATTATTTTTATTCAATAAATCTTGGCTATTACAGCCGAACCATTTACTTGGAAAGGAAGAGGCAACAAAGAGGGAATTAAAAGATGGTGTGTTCAATTGACATCATAATAGAACAGGAAATCTCTGAAAGAGACGAAATTTGAAGAGTATTGAACTGCATCAAGAGTTGACTGTATACATGCACCTAACAATACAAGGATACTCAATAATAACAGAGCGTGGAGGAAAGACATGTACACCTATTAAACTAGGGGATAATATTATAAATTATTACAAAATTATTACAAGCACATGTTAGAAGCATGCTGTGCATGTACAAGGATTACTATGATTGTTTCCTAGTCTACTTTATTCCCCTTGTTCTAGTACACACGGATCTTATCAAAGGCAGGTTTCCCATAGCATCACCACATACAGTGAATACCCTTCAATAACCCACACACACATGTATATACAATATTGACAAGCAACAGTCGTGTTTCCCAGTGCTATAAATCGTCAGGTACACAGATACATGTACAACCTTCCTCCACGTACAGTCAGAGGGTATTATCCCATATACTAGTGCTGTTAATATTAAACCTTTCAGTTCGACTGTGTAACCAGGAAAGTCTTTATATGCTAATTAGATAATTGTACAAGCCATAGTTCATGCTCACATCTGTGTGTACCAATATGGCGGGTACAATTATTTCAAACGTATAAACTTTCACGAAATGATCATTGAAAGGCTTTCGCAGATTTAATTTTCGCGGAATAGCAGCCTTTTTGCAACATCCATGCAATCATATAAATGTCCGTGGGTACATGCTTTTAATTATCAGCGAAAACTGCAAAACATTTATACACTCGAAATATACCCGCTATACGGTGGGTGGGTGTGGGTGATTACACTAAAAAGCTATTACAGCACTCAGCAACATCAGGCAAATAAGGGGGTGGTACTCTATACAGTGGGCGGATGACACTTACGGAGGTGTAAAGTCTAGCCCCCCAGGCCATGTGACAATATTTTTGATCTTATAAAGAAAGATGACAGCCACAACTACACCTGTATAGTAAAGGGATGATTCATAGCACACCTGTAGTTACCCACAACACAGGGTGGCTACTGCCTCAAAGGAAAGGCACACAATAATATTGCACATGTGTGTGTGTGTGTGTGTGCACCTGCTCGATCCCCTTAGGTAGGTACACTAGCTGTTATATCCGCTAGAATAAATACAGTCAAAAGTGTCTCAGTTTATCTTTCACAACGACAAAGTATTTTCTGTCTATTAGACTAATTATTTATTGTCCCGAAAATAACCACCAGGGAAATTATCTGTGGTTTCTAGTTAGTCATATTCATTTTCTTCATCTCAATAGATATGCAAAATGGGCAAAAATTAATCTGTAAACAATTTCTGAAATATTTATAGCCCACAAATTAACCAGAAAATTAATGCAAGGCATAATTTCAGTGTTGGGTTTGTAGCTTACACCATTAAACATGAGAACGAACAAGTGGTTTGGTTAGAAACCTGTGTCTTCCACTAGCTAGGGAATACATAAGCCTGGGAGTTACATAAGCCTGGGAGTGAGACACGGGATATGTAACTTTACACAGTTAGACAGTAACGTTATACAGATTGCTCGTGTAGTCTAAAGAAGAAACACGTACAATAGTGTCTAGGATCACATGACAAAAGGTTGCCTATATACAATGGACACAAACGGAACAAAAGAGGTCATTGGCACATGATGCATGGCTAGAATAGGTATATACAAAGGCATAAAGTTGTCAAACTATTGAGCCCTTAAAATCAAATCAGGCATCAATTAGGATGTCCTTTAAAGCCTAACCTTCAAACATTCACATCCTAACAACTTCGCTAAAAGTATCAACTTGACTGCTGTAGTATCAACTCTGACTGCGCATAAAGTTTGCAATATACAGAGGTGTTTAATTAAACACAGAGACTGCATAGTGTAGACCAGTTGCACCATCATCCCTACACCAAGCATCATGATCTGGCTATGATTCATCACTATGGCAGTGATAATGCTTTAGCAATGTAACACACACACACACAAGGTACTACCATTATTATAGCGTGACATTTTCGAGGCACTAAAATTTTGGGAATGGCTAAAAATATTAGTTTAAACGTTTACCGGAACACTCCCAGAGGCCACACATTTAATATTTGCACAGTTATACATAATTGCAACCATGGAGGGCCACTGCATAGTGTAGTTGCATCACCACCACCTACACCAAGCATCATGATCTGGCAATGATTCTCATCACTATGCAGTGATAATGCTCTGGCAATGTCACACACAAGGTACTAACAAGGTACTAACGCAACCATGGCAGGGCCTAACACAGAGACACTATACTTCACACTATGTAGGAACAATCTCACACCTCACACAAGCCAAGTGCTAAAAGCTAAATTAGATGATGGCAGTATTAAGTACATGTTTCTGCACAATAAGGCTCCTTCTACATTATTATGAACCCGCTGGGCATTTCCATATCCATATAAATTCATCCATGTTTTCTTGCTTTGCAATCTATGCTACTACATACAAAAGTAATTATTTTAAAAAAGCAGCACCTCAGAAGAAGTACAGTTATACATTTATTATACATGGATTGTATGACGCACCTCCTTAACCTGCAGGTCTCCCCCGCCACCAGTAGCTTCTCGCAACCTCTCGTTGTCAGCTTTAAGCTCTGCCATTTGTTTGTATAAAATTTCCTTATCATTCGTTAACTTCGTGACCTGCCCAGTTAGTGAAGTCACGCTAGTCTCAAGGTACTTGATGTGAGCTTCATTCTTGTCGATAACTTTCAATGCCTCCATTAGAGCCTGGTCCCCCGCCATCGTCGTGCTGTATTCTCCGTCCGACATTGTTGCTGTCTTTGCTTGGTCTTGCTATAGAATTATGGAGAGTTAATTATATAATCATGTCTACTATTGCAATCAGTTTCTCCAAGGAATGCAAATGCATTGGCTTATAAGAGCAGTAGTACTAGGTCAAAGTAAATGCAGTGCAGGGTAGAGTACACAGTGCAAGCCGTGGGAATATGGTAAAACAAGCTGGTCATATCTAGAGTTTTTAGTGTACAAGTATTTTACCTGTTTTTTTAGTGGTTTTCTTCTGTCGCTCAAAACGCAACTTGTGCTTGCTTCAATTGCAGCTCACCCAAAGAGATGAAAATAATAGTAGTGTCTAGCTTCAAACACGTATACTCACTGTCGATATCAAATAATTATGTGAAAGTGGTTTGAAGACTTAATTATAGTTTCCATGCATCCTGTTGCCATGTGATATTGGTAATCATTGATTGGGCTTCCCACTTCCCGATTTTCCTTCAATAGAACCAGAGAGTTCACGATCCCAAATAGGGAATTCCCCTAGTGAGTCACAGGAAAACAGTTTTATGTACAGTACATAGTATAGTATAGTATACGTACATGTAGTCTATAGAGCGGTTGCATCGCGCGTCATCCACCCACGCACAAAAGTTTTTGGAGGACAACCTCCAAAAACACAGGTGTAAACAATGTAAAAGTACACAAAGAACTGGACACCATTTGGCACGGTAGAACTATGATCCAGGGTACAGAGTGCTCTAGTATTGTAACTGTAAGTCTACCTTAGCTTACAGAGAAGGCTGAGGTGAGAAACTTGCATGCATCATGATGTACAAGCTAAGGAAATCCATTGAAATTCACTAGCTTTATTCTCACATATTTATATCTCAGTACAACATTGTCAGGTTTTCCTTTGCTTGGTTCTTGACAGTGTACTAGCTGAACAAGCTGAGCTCTGTGTGAAGATGGTTACCATAATTATGTTCAAGTGAAGAGGATGCATGTAGGATCAAGTGCCCGATCATGTCAGGCATCGATCATTGCTGGCTGGGAGGATTGTGTGGGACACGATCACCACAATATTAAATTAATGTAAGTGCTCTTTGTGTACTATGCTGTAATTACAGCGCCAACTCTGACTGAATGCCATTATTTAAGTCCTCCAACAGTTGTTGTAATAAGATGTGATGTCAGGCCCAAGGCAGTAGGTTTTTCTTTTATTATGCACTTGCATTAATTTTGATTCGTACCGTACAGCTGCTGTAAAATACAGAGACAAAAAACCAAACTGTATATACAGTATAGATCCAC
The DNA here is from genome assembly GCF_963675165.1 of Halichondria panicea. Classification (NCBI taxonomy): domain Eukaryota; kingdom Metazoa; phylum Porifera; class Demospongiae; order Suberitida; family Halichondriidae; genus Halichondria; species Halichondria panicea. The sequence goes on from NC_087377.1 coordinate 1,066,946, forward strand.
TGCATACTACTAAAAGATTGCATGCTATAATAGCTGTGCGCTTATAACATTTTTGGGAAGTTTGTGTAAAAATGATTTGGAAGCTGTAAACTACACTTACTGCACACTCAGTTTGAGGTGGTAAATTCCAAAAAATAAGTGTAACAGTTTCCTTTGATAGAGTGGTGCGGGGGGGGGGGGGGCATTGTTTACCTATTACACTTAGCTATACATGTATCTCAAGTATTATTCTATCTCAAGTACTTTTTTGTCTAAGTATAAATAACACAGTTGAGTTCAAGTAGATTTTCAAGTAGATGTGACCTTTGCTTGTATCATTCGTTCGTGGTTAATTCTAAAGCAGTCTGGCTAAATTATGTGTGTTGTGCAAGGCGCTGACTCAATAGAGGAGATAGGGCATGCACATGCAGGGCCGTAGATAGCTTAGGTTTGCAGAGGTGGCAAAATAACAGCTGAAAATTTTTACAAAAAAAAGGTCAACTGTTATTTCATATCCGTGATCTCGTATAATTATACAGTACCTCCTTTGAGTGCATGATTACATAATTTCTCCCACACAGAGACTGATCGAGACAAGAGTCAAGATAAAATTGACATTGATGTATTATTATCATGTGTCAGTACATGTATTAATTATGTGCTCAGTGTGCATACCTTTACCCGACATCGTCTCTGGTCTCTGAAACATTAATAAATAATTATGGGTTGAGCAATTAATAATGAATGTTGGTTGACCAAAAAAAAAGAGTAAATAACAACAAAAAACACTGCATCTCTTATTAATTATTGAGCTTAGAAGATGACAGAAGCAAGCATCCAAATCTGTGTACCATATCATCGAGAGGAGGAGCACACCCTGTATATGTGTTGTGTTGTGTGTGCATACTTTATGATCAGAAGGTAATTGAGTACAAAAGTACGCTATATGCTCCCCTGCCATTAGATGTACTGTGTATGTACTTCATAATAAAGCTGCTGCTGACTAGATCTAAAGGCAGCTAGCAGATATCGCTAGATATAGACATAGATCTATTCATCACTCCTGATCCATAATTTTAATGATAATTTATAAGCATGAGAGCTTACTTATCAAACTCATTTCCTCTGCAGCAGTTCAGGTAGGAGTCCTTTGATCGTCTATAGCTATTAACGTTGCTTAATTCGCTTTCTCTGCTAAGAGAGCAAAGCTAAACTGAGAGTTTTGTGCAGCCGCCATGTAAATTTTCGGGAGGTTGTCCTCCAAAAACTTTTTATGACGTAATGCGATGACGTCGATGCAACCGCTCTATAGTATAATTTTTATAGTCTTGTGTTGCTGGTCTATTTGCAATGGATGCTCAGAGGCAGGAGTCCAGTGTTCCCTTACCAAGGAGCTATAGTACTGTGAGGGATAGCTAGACCAAATACTATAAACACATGGCTATACTGCACTGGCATAGATAAATAGATCTGATACTGGTGAATATCATGTGAATATTAACGCATGGTTGTACTTGCTAGCTACTAAATATGTAAATAACCACCCCCCCCCCCCCACACACACACACACACACACACACACACAGTCCATCCACCCACTCCACCCACACACACCACACACACAGGGCTTCAGACCCTCCAATAGATACGAGACCGTCGACCCTTACAGACCATATGAAGTAATGGTCCCGGCTTCTATTGCTATGACAACCAGCCAATCGCCTTCCCTAGTTCAAAGTCCAATGTAAGTCGAAGCATCCAAAGAATTGTAGCTTTGGGGCGCTCAATGGTAGCCACCAAAATAAACAATTTGGGGAAAATTCATCAAAGCCATGACTTACCTTTGATGGATACCAATCCGTGCTAGACCTCACTTGAACAATGCCAATAATTTATATCACAACTGATAACCAACATCGCAATCCACCTCTTGTTTACGTCCTTTTTGGTTTTTGAACTGCCAACCTCGATTTTTGCACACCATGTTTTAGCTCTTGTAACCAGTGTGTTCCTTACGCTAACAGCTCTCTGTGTATGTGTGTTTTTTTTGCCTGCCACCTGGGTATGTTTTTGGGCCTGAAAAGTCCGTGGAACATAAAATCAATATCAATTTGATAACAGCTCTCTGTGCATGTGTGTGTCTGCAATGTTTCCACCGCCCACACCACACACACACATGTGCACCCTCCACACACACCACACACACACACACACACAGGTATGCTGGAGGAAGTGCTGCAATGTCTCCACCGCCCACACCACTACCTAGGGGAGGTATGTAACGACTGAATGTTATTATATAGCGTACGGAGGGGAGGGCACAGCACAAGTATACCGATCATATTACTATAATATTTTGCGAGCATCAAACATAATTCTAGCGTTGATCACTTCGCAAAACTAGTAACTGGTGATGACACACAATCCTTGCCAGAACGCAATAATTATGCCTCGAGGCGTAGCCGCACGAGGGATACGGTAAAAGCTGACTGTATGTGTGTGTGTGTGTCTGTTCCAGCTGTAACTGCTCAACGGTTGTAATGCGACGAAATTAACAGCTTCTATAGGCTTCTAGCCACGTTCTCTTGGATTTTGATTCGTGGATTAGCAAACTAAAGCTTCTTTCTCGAGTTATGGCTAGTTTGACTCACATTGAAGGCTGTTGCAGTCTCTTCAGAATCTTTCGTAGCATTATGCGTTCGCACAAAGTTTCTATTCAACATATGAGTTAGCCTTGCACTAAAGCGCTAGCTTTTTGTTAGCTACAAGAGTAAAAAAAAAGCTGTAAAACTAGCTATACATTGACCTTGCAGACACACCCCTTATTTCTGTGTATGTAATGCACATGCGCGCTCATCCCCACGTGTGATAAGAGACGATTAGATCCTCCTGGCAGAATCATCTTTTTCTTGAGGGCCTGGTAAGCTACCATAGATATAACAATATGCATGTACACAAGTCTTTTCTTCTCATCTTCTCAGTTATGATAGATATAAATACACACTGAACTCCAGATCCTGGAAGAATTAATTTTCTTCTTTCTTGAGGCCACAAAACACTACAATGATACCATAATAAGATAACAACAATGTAATTAAGTATTTCTTCTCAGTGACTTTATATAGCTTATCTAACTTTAATTCATTATATTTCCCACCTACTACACTTTTGCCATGTAGTCTAGTGGGGTTTAACTGTCATAAATTGGCACCTCAGGGCTACAAGGGAAAATATGGCTCATAAATTGGCACCTCAAGCATATGCAGTAAAAATAAATTAATGGTGTTTTCGATGAATGAAAATGTCTTGCATGAGAAACAAAATGTCATAAATGAAAACATAGAGACAGAGGGTGTAGTCTGTAGACTAGTTCATCAAAAATTCTGCTGTGTGCTTGCAGAAGGAGCTGCTTTAGAGACACTCTGGGAGAGGGCTAGGGCTCAGGCTGAGCCTTGCTCACTAGCACTAGTACTGCACACACTGCACTAGGCCTGTTCAGCTTCTGTATTTAAATAAAAAGAAGCCAGTTTAGTAATAATATAGGAGTGGCTATTTTAAGCTTACCTTTGCTTGCCTACTGGCCTGGCATAGCTGAAGAGAGCTGGTCTAGACACCTAGCTGTGTTGTTTCTTCTGGCTGGTTGCTGCGCAGTAAGTGGAGGGAGGGGCTGACTAATTGAACAGAGAGGGGGAGTGGCTCTAGTCTGTACCGTTCGCTTTGAGGGAGGGGCTGGCTGCTCATATTCTGTCCAGGCTGCGCAAGGATTTGAGTGTGGCAGCAGCCCTGGTGTGAACGTCGAGCTATCTTTTCCTAGTTGTCTTCTTGTTTGAATAGTGTTGCTATGTGGTAGTCATGCAGCTTGATGCATAGCAACCAGTCAGCCAATCAGATGGGACATATATCAATTAATGCACAGTGCCTCGGGGTTTATGACAGTAAACCACACCTCCCCCTCGGGCTTACGCCCTCGTAGTCGGGAGGTTTACTGTCATAAACCCCTCTACACTGTACATTAACTAATACATAGAAACACTAATACTTTTTGAGTGAAGCATAACATGGCGAGAGGCATTAGCACAGCGCAGCTTTCAACACTCGTTATTATTATAGGTAGGTCGCAAGGGTTCAATTTTTCTGCTGATTTGGCTTATTCACAAAACGTTTTTCACCCGCTACATGGAGCTATTTATAGTACAAGGGGGGAGTCATAGAACATACCACACCAATATACCAGTATACATGAATCAACCTCAAACCACAAAGCATGGGGATATTTGAGGGGGAGTCCCAGGGACTGTCCATTATAACTACCAGGCCACAGGCCCACAGCATTGCTGGAATAATTATTGCATCATCACTGAGTCCAGTAGTGGAACTTACTCACTGGTATTACTAGAATGTTTTGCGAGCATTCATCATTTTGCAAAAATAAAATCGCAAAACCTTTAACTATAGTACTGGTAAATACACACAATCCTTGTCAGAACTCGATAGCAAAGGGTTAAATTTTCTGCTGATTTTGGCTCATTCACAAAGGGTTTTCACCAGCAAAATATTGTATAATACCATATCAACCGCAAACAATAGATAATAAAATTATGGGATACTTGAGGGGGAGTCCCAGGGACTGTCCATCACTATAGCTATATAATTATACCAGGCCACAGCATTGCTGGCATACTCATGCATCACTGATAGTACATTAACGGAACTGTCCCACACATACTTTTCTAAGTAGCCACTGTTTTTGTGGGTTAGCAATCCTCCACGAAAATTAGTTCCACGAAATGCTAACAGTAGCTAATGGAAGACACGAAATTAGATTTCATTCCACGAAATTAGAGTGCTACAAGGTATATGTCTCTACTGGTCCATTGCTGCAGGTCATGTGGCTAAGCTACTGTATAGCGCAAAATTTCCATGTGGCTTAATTTTCGCTGTTTTCATGGGTAGCAATCCTAACACGAAAATTTGTTCCAAGAAATTAATGCTTAGCTACAGAAGACATCATTGATAAGATACCACAAAATCGATACCACAAAATTAATTCTAACGAAAATAATGCTTTTAGAGGTTATTCCACAAATTTAAATGCCTCGAAAATTTATCGCTATAGGGAATGTCTCTAGTGGTTTATTGCTGCAGGTCATGTGATGTTAAGCCCCTCCCACTATGAAGGTGGTGATATGACACGAGAGAATCATGAGCTAAAGATGAGTGTACACGAGAAGGAGAAGGAGATCGCTAAAGTGAGCCCCACACATCACACACACCCACACACTCACACCATTCACAATTAACCCACACGCCCCCACCAACCCCCCACACCCACACACCCCACAGCTCACACACAGCCTGGACGAGAGCCACTCCTACATTAAACAACTCAACCTGATGCTCAGTGAAAAGAAAGAGGCAATTCTAAGATATCAGGAGCAGATATCAGATCTCCAAGCAGAAGTGGGCGAGGCACGACACTCATCACACTCCGTACGTTACTACATTGTATTGTCAACTCTAGTGCTGTAGTTGGTATACAGTATAGCGGGTAATGTTCGTATGAACTACCCAGTTAAATATTTCGTATTCTAAGTATTCGTACAGCTCAGAATAGTGACGTATTATAATTTTGCTGTTTGGTAGTAATGCTCTAAATACGAAAAATACGGAAAAAATGTCCATCATACAAAAATAACCCACTGTACAAGTACAAGTAGGCACATTTTTGCCCTTGTATTCTATAAGGTATCTTGGGCCGTAGTAATCTTGTGCTGTACTGTATCGTCAATATTACCCCCCACAGTCTATACCGACCCCCAGCAATGACCCAGTCCTAATGATATTACCCCCCACAGTCTGTACCGACCCCCAGCATTGATCCAGCCCTTCGCCATCAGTTGCAGCAGCTTCGTACGCAACTCAGCACCTCCGAGCAACAACGAACAGAACTGTCTCGAAACAACGCTCAACTGCAAGTACAAATATCACAGCGTGATTCCAGCCAGAGCTACAACCTCGAGGGTGTCAGAGCCGAGGTTAGATATGTTATTTTATTTACCGTATAGCAAATATAATTATTTTGAAGGTTTAAATGTTCGCGGTTTTTCGCTGATTAAACTCATTTAGTATCTGTTTGGTAGTGCTACAATAATTACGCTGTGCTTAGTTAAATTGATCAGAGATTGCTTTTGGGGCCAAGTTCCTTTTTCTAGGAAAATCGTCGCTGTGGGGGATTTTTCAAAATCATGATGAGGCCTGTTTTAGAGCTGGCTTAGATGATCCCCATAACTTGTGTCAGTGTGGGGGCGTACAATTGTATGTGTATGTAATCATTAACTGGGGATTCTTATACTAATTGAAGACTATGAATAATTATTGTTCAAGCCTAGTAGCAGTGAGTGAACACGATCAAGCGAAGAGCATTTCTAGTTACGCATCCTTAAGCAATAGCATATAATAATTATATTGTGTAATTACAATTACTGTACGTATGCGTCTGTCGTTCTAAATTCTATTATTCTAATTCTGCCACCTCCCCTGATTGACTACAGGCTGCTCAGATGAGGGGGGAGAATCAGCGACTGATGTCACGAGTAGGAGTGCTGAATCATCAGGTATAGTGTAACCATTTAATAGTGTGCTAAGTTGTACAACTGAGTACCCTACTCCCTCTCACACACACCCACACCACAACCCCCACCACCCACACCACAACCTCATCACACCCCCACCACACACACACACACACACACACACACTCACAGGTGTCCACGTACAACGAGGACTTCCAGAGTGAGCGTGTGGACAGGGAGAGAGCGCAGGAGAGCATCATTAAACTAAAGGACACCAACGAAACACTGCACCAGTTCATACAAATGATGGTAACAGCGTTGCAACCATTATACTATAGCACTGAAGCATGTATATAGAATCATAATAATATAAGTCTATCATAATTATTAGCGTGGCTATTGTGTGTACATGCATTTAGATCCCACTTGAGTGTAGTTAGCAGGGAACTATGAGCTATACACTGTAGTTCCCGATAACTACACTAACTGATAACTGTAATTGATTGCAAATATTACTAGACTGTAATTATAGAATACACCCGAGAGTTTGAGGGACATTTGAACACATACATTGGATACTTTTGATTTAGATCCCACTTTTCATCGACTATCTAGAAGAGCTAATAGCAATTTTACTTAATTTGCACCCTCATGCAAGCAATCTACGGTAATACTGGGAACTATAAGCTGATACACACTCCATTGCGTGCTGTGCGTGGGTGGGATCTAATTGTGTGGGATGTTATTCATAATTAGATCTATTTGTAATTGTTTTACTACCTTTACTGTACATCCCCTTCTCAGGCTCAGGAACATAACATTCGACTGGAAAACTATGGCTTCGGAGAACTGGCCAATCACGGCCCTCGCTAGCTTGAACTGTGGTTATAATTATATATAGTACTTAGCATCAGTGTTTTGGTTTTTCAGTTTATGCAGTTTTGTTTCATTATGATCTCATAATCATAATGCTTATCTACTTCGTGCATTGATCTATTACGTATAATGTAACAATGCAGTGTTTTCCATTGAGCCGTCTATTATACTATTATTGAGAATGATAATAACCATAAATAAATAAATTATGTTTTATGCATGAGAAGTTCAAAAGAGACAAAAACAATTCAAGCTAAAAATTAATTTTAGCTACGTATAATTGTAGTGGCTGCATGATATCATAAACTTAATAATTGAATGGCATATCATGTACTAGCCTCGACCCCCGGCCGATCCGTCTCCAATTGAACGCTAGGTCGCCTACTAGTATTTTTCAACTTCGTTCTATTAAAAAAAAATCGACCTGGGACCGAGGCTAATCATGTACATGCATCCAGCTATATATATAGGCGCAGCCAGGTGCACACAAGTACAATCATTATTTATGTGCTATAATTATAGCTAAGCGTCTATTAAAAACATTACGTGTCAACATTCTAGTGTCTGCCTATATAGCTAGTTGAGATCCACTTTCTTCTCCTCCGGTGACTATAGCTCGGCTATCTCTTCCAGTCCATCGTGGGGTACAGTCTTTAGAAACCAGTACCAGAGTAATGAGTTCAAGAACTCTAGACCCCCGCCCCTGGCCACACTCTTGGGTAGTCTTGATCGACCCTTGACACAACAGCTGCACAGGGAGGAATGATTATGAAGAAAGTACACACTATAATTATAATTAATAATTATAGAGTCATTGTTGAAAAGTAGCTTTGATGGTCGATAATTTGAACTGGAATGGTCGAATTACAAATCTAGGATGTTTTGACGAAGGGGAGGCTGAGACATCTGCAAAATAAAATATTCATTGGGGCCCTAATTTGTCATTTTTCGGCCTCGGACCATGGTATCGTCAAATTGGCAAATACTTTTATCTCTCGAATATCAACTCTTTGATGGTACCATTTTAAAAGGTCTCTTTCTAAGCTTTCAGAAAAACATTGATTTTCGATCCACAGAATTCAAGTTATGGCAGCTGAAAGATTCCCAAAATCATTAATTAAACGGAGGGGACCCCGGGGGGGTGTCTTTCAACAGCCATAACTTCAGAAAAAAAGTTTTGCGTTCCCGTGAGTGGGTTTAATTCACCAACAATAGTTTTGCGTTCCGGTGAGTGGGTTCAATTCACTAGCAATAGTTTTGCGTTCCCGTGAGTGGGTTCAATTCACCAGCAATAGTTTTGCGTTCCCGTGAGTGGGTTCAATTCCAAATTGTCAATATCTCTCGAATATCAACTTTGATGGTACCATTTCTTTCTAAGCTTTCAAAAAAACCTATTTTTGATCCACAGAATTCAAGTTATGGCAGCTGAAAGATTCCTAAAATCATTAATTAAACGGAGGGGGGGTGTCTTTCAACAGCCATAACTTCAGTACAGTTGATCCGATGTCAAAATTTTTAGGATTTTCTGAAAATTACCTTTCAAACGATGTGTTTCAATCCAAAATTTCGTTGGGGTCGTAATTATTTTGTCATTTTTCGGCCTTGGACCATGGGCTATATAATCCATGGTATCGCCAAATTGGCAAATACTTTTATCTCTCGAATATCAACTTTGATGGTACCATTTGAAAGGTCTCTTTCTAAGCTTTCAGAAAAACATAACATTTTTGATTTTCGATCCACAGAATTCAAGTCATGGCAGCTGAGAGATTCCCAAAATCATTAATTAAACGGAGGGGGGGGTGTCTTTCAACAACCATAACTTCAGAATATAGTTTTGTGTTCCCGTAAATGGGTTCAATTCACCAGCAATAGTTTTGCGTTCCCGTGAGTGGGTTCAATTCACCAGCAATAGTTTTGCGTTCCCGTGAGTGGGTTCAATTCACCAGCAATAGTTTTGCGTTCCCATGAGTGGGTTCAATTCCAAATTGTCTAATACTTTTATCTCTCAAATATCAACTTTGATGGTACCATTTGAAAGGTCTCTTTCTAAGCTTCCAAAAAAACCTAAATTTTTTATTTTGGATCCACAGAATTCAAGTTATGGCAGCTGAAAGATTCCCAAAATCATTAGATTTGCACTTGAAATCGAGATAGGTGGTGTGTATTTAATCAGTTATTATGCATTATAACTAACTCACTAAAACTAAGAATGCCATAATTATAGCTAATTATGGGTACAGTTAATAGAGTAGTCTCACCATGTGATGGTAATAAGCAATTCTTTTCTCTCACTCACTTCAACGGGAGTGTCCCTGCTCATAGTGAAAGTGAAACCACCTAGTTCAGTAGCTTTAGTAGTAGACTCTGGGAGTGGTTGCATATGAACTTGGATCCAGAACGTGGTGTCAATAGTTAACTCCAGTAGAATAATTATACTCTCCCCAACCATTGAATGTGAACTTAGCTCCATCAAGGTTGGTGAGATGAGGATCACCCGTACAGAAGGCTGTGTGTATATAATTATGTGTGTGTGTGTGTGTGTGCATGTGTGTGTGTGTGCGTGTGCAGAACAGACATTGTTTTATAGCTGCAAGAATAGCTAGTAAAGTACGATGCATGCATGCAGAACACTTTTCTAGCAGGTGGTTTTTGACCACTCTACCATAAAAGACATTCCTGCACAAAGACTCACTTCTTCTTGGTGGTTGATAAGTGGTACAAGTAACTGCTAGTCCTGTACAGTGTGTCTGCTTCTCCTCCTATGCTGCATATACATCTCGCAGATTGTAATCAGTTTCAAGGAACTGGTTTGGGAAGAAGCTAGGACTGTAGGCCACCACTCCACTGATAGCCACGAGCATTGTTGAGAGAGCCATTCCTTCGTCTGTGATGAGAATAGCGTTATTATGAATGAATGACAAAATAATTTAATAAGTATTATGCTGTAAGAAATAATAATTTTATAGCTAGAAACAGTAACATTACACATCATTTGTATCCTCAAAGCTAGTATATATAATAAAATAACTATAGTTACCGGGGAACTACTGTATAATTATTTCGAATGTGACAATCTTTTAAGTTTGAATCGCGACTTTTCGAAATCAGGCACGTACATGTAGTGTCATTCGCAATTCACATTTTAAACTTTTATATAAAAATTTTAATAGGAGAAGCCCCGCTATATAGAATATAAATATTTACTGGGATGTAGAATGTGAGAGCTAAGGTAAGTATCTCCCTCTGTCCTGCATGTGTAGTAGCCTTGCAAACCCAACTCCGTTAGCCCCCGGTGTGTATAGTCAAGGTAGTGGATCTGGTCCATGCAATCATTCTGGATGTAGTGAGCTGGAATAGACACTGCACCATTGTTAATATTCAGCATAAGGTTCACATGTACGTTAGTGTCCCCACTTGCACACGTCACACTGTATAGAGGGGGAAGGGTTGTGTATAAGGACGCATATGCAAGCATGTATATAACTTCATTCTATTTTAACGCTGCTTTTGTCGCATGCCGATCTCACCTGATGATCGATCCTCTCCCCGAAATAATATTGAACAGTGAATGGCAGACCCAGACCGAGTGTCAGGTTTAGAGTCAATGCATCGACATACTCCAGGCGAATGGACACAAACACAGGCTCAGAATTCGAATCTGGAGGGAAAACATAGGATAGCAGGGTGCTTCATGCACTCCTGCATGGTAATAATTAGATCATTGGCATGAGGTATCTATGTGTTACAGTGCTCGAGGGCTGAGGGACACTATAACACACAATACCAAATGTACATGTCTATTCAACCAGAAAGACTGCTTTGCACTTCATAACTAGATCCAGCTAACCACTTACCATCGACTGATCCTTCCTATCCTGATCCTGGGCGAGGAGAGAGCAGCCCAACAACCAACAGAGCCACGGCTAGCCTCGATTCAAGGCCGATTAAAATACGGCCTGGTACCTATTGCAGGGGTGATAGTGCGCATGCGCTTCAAATTACCCAGAATATGGGTAATCGTACTACGAACGTAAAACCTTAGTAAATTACACAGGAAATTAGTCCGTTTACTAAAAATATGTTCCGTAATACTTTATCTCTATGACTGAGTTCTGTAAAGCTGTGGCTTATGCCGTCTATTGCGTTGGTCTAGAAGGCTTGAACACTAGTTTTAAGACAGAAGAGGCTCTCATCTACGTCTAGGATGGTCCTATAGTAGAGATGTCAGACCGGAAGTAGTGCGTGGGCGTATTTTCGTACAGTAATTCAATGGTAAAAAACGGGACCAGAATGTGAGTGAACAAGAAGGGCTTTCCGCAAGCCCTGGAAGAGTCTAGCAAACAACAGCTGTTCCCAGGGGTAAAAAATAGCGTAGAATTTGATTTTTATAACAGTTTTTTATGATTTTAGCATTTGATGCTTGTTTTGTGTGTGATTTTTTCTCAAAGGTGATCATCATTTTGGCAACCAAACATGAAAATGAACAAAAACACAAGTGAGCATGTCTTTCATCTCTAACTCTCTCCAGATTATGCAAAAAGTTGCTACAACAAGCTTTTATTTCTTGCGGAATCACATATTGCATGGATAGATGGGTGGAGCTGAGAATAGAAATGCAGTAAAATCAAGCCAAGTGTACCAATAGCTGTATTTATTTCTTAGAAGTTACTGAAAGTAATTATTGAAGCAATCTGAAAGCCTCTGTTGAAAAGAAACAAGAAAGATTGGAGAGAATTCCAAGGACAACAATGTAATCTATTTTAAAACTATTAAATTGCAAGAACTGATTCAATTTGCACACAAAACAAGACAAGAGTAATCTACTGTATTAATTAGAAGCTATCAACAGAGTTGTATCATAGATTTATAGTTGTATGGCCTTAAATCTACATCACACTAAAAACGAATTATTTAGACCAAATGAAATTGACAGAAAAGTTGCTTATAAAGATCAAGAAACAGATACAAGCGTAAGGTGGACATTGATGAGAGTTCTAAAACATGATACAATATACTGAAAAGATAGTATGGTTACTTTAAATCCAAAAGAACTCTCTGAAGCAGGAGACATCATACTATTATAGGGACATCATAAAGATATACATTACAGAAACATTATAAACTTCATAATAGATATCAAATGGTTACAATGTTAACTCCTGGGTCCTGAGTGTCCATTTCATACTTTTTTAAAAGAGAATAGACCAAGCAGTTCAGCAGATATGCTAACTTTAAGATCATTTCCGGTATTAACAACAAATTTCATAAGTCCCGCCCAAGTACATTAAAATGCGGTAAATTTTTGTACGAATTTTTCCCTGACTAGTGTTCTTCAAAACGCTGTATCTCTGCATTCGCTTGACCAAATCCAGTGCAGTAAAGTTTTTCTGGTTTGCCTAGAGTGTTCAAAAGAGATAGTAATACATAGGAGTTAGAAATAGCAAAAATTAAAATCGGTCTGACATCGCTACCTATAGCCGGGTTGTCTTCGCAAGTAGCAGTTTGAGGCACCATACACTTCCCATAGCCTGTACAGATCCAAGGTAAGACATCCTGACCATACAACCGTCATAGAGGTAGATGAGAGCCTCTTCTGGCTTTAGACTAGTGTGAAAGCCTTCTGGAACAACGCAATAGAGAGCTAAGCTGATGTACAAAGATAGAAAATAGATGAAAGAAAGAAAAAGGGGATTCCCCAGATTCTGGAGAATAAACTAACGCATGGGCACTATCACCCCTGCAATAGGTACCAGGCCGTATTTTAATCGGCCTGGAATCGAGGCTAAGCCACGGCTATAAGAAGCTTCATTGCAAGAGAAAGGGGAGGGGCTCGCTGCGCATGTCCTAACCTAGCCTCGAGACCAGGCCGATTAAAATACCGTATATCTTCTAATTTATCGGACACTTCTAATTACTCCAGATACTCTTTTGGGCAATTTTCGTTGTCTAGGACACTCCAGTGCTTTAATATTACATTTGTTCTAAATATCCGGACAATACCTTGAAAAGTTGAGTTCATTCATAGACGGCAAGTAAGACTTAGAGTGCTGCAGTTAGATAGCTTTGAGAGCTAGTTTTAGATAGCTAGTGCAACTATTCAGTCGTACACTGTTCTATTAAACTTAGCTAGCTCGCATGCAGCTGCTTGCTTGTCGGACACTTTGCATGCTCTATAAAAATCTGTTCCAATTATACCCAGACAATTTCCAAAATAATTATTTTTTGCTGTCCGCAAAGACACCATTACGGTCTACAATTACGTACAGCTACCGGTAGCTAGCTAGCAAGACTAGCCTGTTATTAAAATAATGTTAGCTAGACTATAATTATACCCTTTAATAGGCCAGCGTTCTGTAAAGTAATGGCTCTGTCCCAGACTCCAGTGCAACCATCAAACGAAATTGAAAACAATGATTCAAGAGAATTGGGCAAACACATCTCTTTGGTGAATATTGAAGAAACGGATACAGAGTATACTAAGCTTATACAAGACAATTTCAATGGCAACAGACAAACCATTGTTGATAGCCTTAATCCATCCGAGCTATTCGACCTGGTATACAAATATCGACTTGATGAAAAATTTACGAGCTCGAGCTGCTGTTACTCGCAGGGTGAAAAGGCTGATATGCTCCTCATGCAAGTCAAAGAATCCGGCGATTTTAAATATTTTCTTGATTACCTCCAGAAAAAAGCCAAGAAAGGTCATCACATGGGCCACCCGTACATTGTATCACTGCTCAAAGGTGAAGATTTTGGAGAGGAGAAAGAAATTAAAGAGTCAAGGGAAATTTTGGAGAAAATAATAGATAACATGAGCTTAGTTCAAGAACAACTAGAAGTGAAATCATTGCTGCCCTATCTTACCCAATGTAGACTAGTCACTCCGAATGAAACAGAGGAGTTAGAGAGTGCTACAAAAACTCGGCTAGACAAAGTGCAAAGACTTCTCACAATTCTCCGAACTAAAGGACCCACTGCTTATTACCTTTTCCTGCACAAATGTCTAGGTAAGGACGGTTTTCAAATTCACCAGGATATATATGATAAACTAACTTCAACACTTCCCCCTACAAAGAAGATACGACGGTCAATACCTGACAACACTGATCCCACAATTGTACGGGAGCCACCACTCTGCCTGCTGCCTAACGGTATAACAGAAAAATGCTACATAGAAAAAATGTTAAGAGTTCGGCAAAACTACTCGGATGCTAAACTTTTTTTAACCAATGAAATGGATTCGCTGGATAATCCTCTGGAAGCTAGAATCGCATTCTGCCTGGAAAGGTGCTACTTCTACATTACTAACATAGAGGAAACTAAGCGCATTGTTTTTGAGGCAAGAAAAATGATTAGCAATGAGATTGACAAAAATACAGTTCTAGAAAGTCGATGCGAGCTAGTGCTGGGACGATGCTATACAGTATGTGGCAAAAAAGACCAAGCCAAGCAATGCCTAGATAGTGCTTTTACTGCACTATCTGCTTTTGAATCAGGAGAAGACGCGATATTGGCAAACTATTTTGTAGCATGCAGTCTCAGTACTGATCGGAGTGACGAGATTACTATATTCCTACGAAGAGTTATTGACATTGCAGCGAAACAAAACTATGGTATGGATATCGCTCAGTATTGCAAAATTCGTCTAGCTCAAGCTTACATTGGCGTATCAGCTGACAATCCAGATTCCTCTAAACGTGATGTCTCACAAGATGATCTAAAACGTGCCAGTCAATTGTTCAAACTTAAGCACGAAGACATGCAACCTGCAGCAAAGTGCCTTTATCTGATTGCCTGCTCTGATGTGCATCGGCTTGATGGAAAATTCGCTGAAGCACAAAAATACGCAAAGCAAGCAAAAGAGATTGCTACGTCTGATTATCAACTTTCGTTAATAACAAAGAGGCAATCTCTTTTGCAGAATTAGTTGTTACTGTTTACGTATATTAAATTATTATTTGCATTTCTAATTATTATACATTCCACGTATGTTTATTGCACAACTCATTAGCAACATGAAAATCATTTTTACAGGTGTGCATATAATTGATTGAGTATACATGCATGCATGTGGCATGTCTTACATCGAGCATTTCATTGGTTACTAGTATCTACCATGCATGCTAAAATTATAATTATAGGTGAGTCCGTAACTATAATAATTATCAATATACACAGTTTCTTGTTAAAACAATACGGATAGTGCCAGAAATGCCAACACAGCAATTGTTGCTGGTGGGATACGTTGTCCAGGAACACCTGCATATGCATGCATGACATAAACAAGTCAAGGACCTCCTGCATGTGTATAATATAACAGCCATAGAAGGCTATAGGGTTATGCATGTAGTAATCAATGAAATAATTATGCCCTAATATTCTATATATATACTTTCGTGCAGTTGCTATTATTATATAGGATATGTCCATGATAATAATTATTATAACTGTAACCATAATGTTATAGGGGAGTATATATATAGATGCGCAGCTAGCAATAATTATTGCACATACAATCATTATTAACATAACACTAGGGATTTATGGTAACGTAAACCAAACCTTACCCTTGGGCAAATTAATTGGTGCATGGGTTTAATTTACTGCCCGCCATAAATGCGTAGAACCAAAGTATACTAAATTATATACGCCTTCTGTTGTGATAGTGTCTTGATTCACTTACTACTAGATGTCTCCTTCGAGAAACAATCATCATCTGCAGGCTCCATCCCTAAAGCAGCGTGTGCATGTATGCAACATTAAATTATAAGAGAGCAAAAACGGTTAACTGTAGGTCATTTTCGTTGTCCAAACTCAATGGTAAAATGAGCTATGATTATACTAAGTTGAAGTCGTATTCTCTTATACATTGCTCATGCATTGTGGTCAGACATCGAGGCAGGTTAATTATGCACGTATAACTATTAAGTTAACACGATAAGACAACATACCTTCTTGTATGCTAGTGATAATTCTGGCAGTGCATCCCGTAAGTTGTTCCAAGCTAGTGCTATTATTGATGGGATAACCGTAAACATCGTAGCAGGTGGATGCAATGTTCTTTGCCTGTAGTCTGTTCTTAAGAGTGATCAGCGGCTCTTGTCCACAAGATCTTGACCCTGCTGGTAGAGAAATGAAGTGTATATAATAATACTATAGACCTTTAATAATGGAGTGCAATGGAAAAATTCATTCATGCTTGTTAGGTTATTTACAGTCAACGTACCGCGACTCACGGTGTTATTATGCACCACCAGAATAACTGCGGAAGGTGTCAAATCAGACTTCAAATAGGGAATCTCATGTTTAGCAAAAAAAGATTCTTCGCTGAATGCTCCATTTTCAGACTCCCCATTGCCGAGATAAAAGATGGTGCCTCTTGCAGCTTTAGCAAATCTGACTGAAAACTCCTGGAAGAAAGCGTAGGAAACCATACATTCGCACATTCCGGTATACTTTATGCCGTCTCCTGTATTATAAGAAGAGTTGCATATTATGAAGGAGTATCAAATCAATACACGGTACACTGCATGCACTGATTAAACATGCACACAGACCTGAAGTAGCTATAGTTCCACACCAGCGCAATTCAGCCATCATCATTCCTAATTGTTCAGCAATACTGCCCATGATTGCAATTGGGGGGTAATTTGCGGCCGAAAACACGTCAGCAGCATCACACATGCAACTCAACATCCCTAACAAGTCCATAGTTCCAGACCAAAACAAGAACGTGTCCATCTTAGTGGTTATCGGGAACATGTCAAAGTAATCTTCATAGTTTCTGCATGTGTCACAATAAATATTTTAGTTAGCCCAGAAAGCACTTGATTCATAATTATATATATACACTATTAAGGCACCCATGCATATAATAATTTATACTCAAGTGTTGCAGCAACAGCTACTCTGTGACGCTTACTTTGTAGTAACAGAGCTAGGGTCCATGTTTGCAAAAGATGAAGAAAATGCATCCCAGTAGCCAGCACACTGAGAAGACGATCCTTCATCCCATTCTCTCAATTGCAAATTTGTACACATATTGATGAACAAATCTCTAAATCCAGTAGGAGATGGTGCACAGATAGTCCCATTTTGTTGACCGTCGACAGCAGCCAGCAAGCAGAAAAGAGTGAGCAAAATCATGTGTACCATCAAGCAAAACGGCAGCAAATCCCAAAATCCGGCTGGTTAACAATGGGATAAACAACATAGTGAGATGTTTACGGTTACCCACAATATCTGCTAAGCAGATGTTGTGGGTCTCAGCAGATAAAGATAAAGATA
The DNA here is from genome assembly GCF_963675165.1 of Halichondria panicea. Lineage (NCBI taxonomy): Eukaryota > Metazoa > Porifera > Demospongiae > Suberitida > Halichondriidae > Halichondria > Halichondria panicea. Next base: position 1,084,666 of record NC_087377.1, read on the forward strand.
AAGCTACAACATGTGTACGTGCTATATAGGGCTGTGGTCATGACCACTTTGATGGTCTATTGGTTACTCCATGGCATCCCTTGAAGTTCATACAACGAGACAAAGATCTTATCTGCAGTACTGTCCAGTGGTGTACTAAAGTAGGAACCAGGCCCCTAACACTGCATGCATGCTGGCTTTTTACCCAAATCAAGCTTTTAATTGTACGCAAATACACTAATCAATCCCAGAGCATGTAAAATTAATATATTTTTAGGGGGACTACCTCAAGACCCACTTGCAGGCGCACTTTAACTATCAGCTCCCCTTCCAAACGTTTTCTACTATCCCTGCTCTCTAAGTGACTGCTGTCACTACTGTCAATAATTATGTTCACATTTCAAATTGCTAGTTATTTTTTCTGTCTGATAATTATGAGATAGACCAAGTACACACCACCTCAGCTCTGGTACACTATTCTCTATCTCACGTGGATCTGTGGAGTAGGCCTTATTACTGCAACCCTGTATAGCTAGATCTATAGTTGTTGTAGTACACTGGCCAATTTTGATTTGATACTGCAAATTAGTAAAGAAACCACTAAGTATAGTCCTGCATGTATATAGTCCATGTTTACATTGTGGTTTATCCATTTGTGTGTGTATGTTGCAAAGGTGCTTAAAACTGCTATATAATAGCCTCATGAAATAATTGTCTTATCACGAGTGCATGCATGTTTGGGGTGCCGTCTGTGTCAAAATATCATATGCAAAAACTGCAAGTCACTCACTGCATGCATGTGTCGCGCTTCCGATTTACTAAATCGGGATCACTCCATGCATTTAGTAAAGCGTGAGACCAGTAAATCAGGCTCACGCTTTACGGTGTGACGCTTACTATTAAATGGATGATCCTAATTTAGTAAATCGGGAGCCCAATTATTTAGTAAAGCGTAATCCCGGTTACTAAATCAGGAGCCCGAGTTGCACATTATACATGCACATGTGTATAACGGCACCACATATGCATGAAGAGTATAAGCAACTACAATAAATTATACTGATATACAGTCCGCATGCACTGTTGTCTGACTCTGTCATAACTATACTATAGATGTGTCAATTGCATGGCTCTAAACGCTTAAAACAGTATGATTAATTGGGCATATAATATAGTGTCAAGTAGAATTTCTGATTGTAGGCTTTGTATCCCGTCTGCCTGTATAGCCATACACATGCATGGTCATGTTAACCCACACATGCTGTTTACATTACTACATTGTGTTTGTGACGTACTGAGACAACGTTTCACGGTCGGTGCTATTTCTCTGAGTCTATATATTTTAATGTCGCTGTAAATCGAGTTCTTATAATAATTATAGCCATGCATGCAGTGTATATGTAGTACATAATTATATATATAAGTGAATGGACGACCAGAAAATTGATTATAATTATACTCAACAGATCTTATAAGATTTACTATGGTATCCTAATATAAAGTGCATGACTTAAAGAAAATGATGCTTTTAACTCTACTCTAACTTGTGTTTACCTACCTTTTTAGCAGAAGCAGTGAACGCACTTTCCAATGGTCGTATAGGAAGCAGTTCCAGAGCGAGGATCTCCAGCGGTTTTTGCTTCCGCTCTTCTCCTATGATCATAAGATCACGAGGGGGGGGGGTAGAACTTTATTTCAGTTTTATTTCTCTTACAGGGTAGAGATCTTATCCCGGGGTAACCTCGATTCCAGGCCGCAGGGAAAGGTTGCTAATCCCGGGGTAGCTAGATCTATAATTATACTCATGTTTTCGCGCATGCTCAGTGTAGATTTACCATATTTACATATGTAGCTAGTGTAGAAAGACACTTTCTTTCTACACTATTAGGATATACCATAATTGCTAAACATTAATAGCTGCATGCCATGCACCAGAACACTATTGTTCATTCGGCTTTATATAGCAGATAGATTAAATAAACACTAAATTTACACCCGTGTATAGATCTCTCATTATCCAAGACTGGATCCGTGAAAGTTTACTTGCTCCTAGACTAGCTAGTATATTATTTGCTTTAAATTACATGCAGTGTCCGTGAGATGTGAACAGGGTGAGGTAACTAACTAATAGACTGAACAAGGGAATCAATTAAGGGCGCACAATTAATGAACACAATCTTTCCAGTCTAACGTTTGCCAAGCACTTAATTAAGTCATGGTGTTATATCAAACTCTGCACTATACTCAGCAAGCCTGAGAACTTAGTCATAAATTATTATGACTTGGTGAATGGTATAATATAATTATATAGGAGGTACTTCATATACACCCGTAATTATAGACAATGCATGGCTATAATAATTATATATTATAAGCAGCTTCTAGTTCGGGTAGTCTACCCAAACTATAGAAGATGGTTATAGACCTACACTGTAAAAAATGGTGTGTGGTTTTGACGCAAGTGCGTGACTATTGTGGCAACTATCAGGAAAAAAACGCAAGAAAAAACGCACGTTTGCCACAATAGCCACGCACTCTGCGTCAAAACCACACATCATTTTTTACAGTGTAGTATAGTCAGCAAGGAACATCTAGATTTTATTCAGAGTCTGCATGAAGCTGAGGCTGCAAGCATATAGATAGTATTATGCACCTGAACCTATAGCTGGGAGGTTAATTAGTCAAGAGAGATTAGAGAATTAGTCAAGAGAGATAAAAACAAAGCTATAATAATTAATATAATTATGTAAGACTTATAAATTATACCACTCATGTATCTAACAAACTACATACTCTAAAACATTGCCAACAGATACTGTTAATTAATTGTCTAGCTGAGATCCACTTTATTCTCCTCAGCTGACTCTAGCACAGCCTGTTCCTCCAGTCCATCGTGCACTGTAAAAAATGATGTGTGGTTTTGACGCAGAGTGCGTGGCTATTGTGGAAAACGTGCGTTTTTCTTGCGTTTTTTCCTGATAGTTGCCACAATAGTCACGCACTTGCGTCAAAACCACACATCATTTTTTACAGTGTGGGGTATAGGCTTTAGGTCAAAACCAGTGCCAGAATTCATGTACTCTAGACCCCTTCCCCTGGCCCTACTCTTGGGTTCTCTTGATCGACCCTTGACACAGCAACTGCATGATGCACAAGGAGTATTATGAAGAAAGCACACACTACATAATTATAGAGTCATCATTGATTCAGAATCAAAAGTAGCTTTTTTGGTAGCTGTATAACTTGAATTGGTATTACACAATTACAAATCTAAATAATGCATGTTGTAGCTCTTAATTTGAAAGGCTATAATCATTTGTTATTGCATGGCGGCTATTATAATTAATCTTGAATTAATCTTGAACTGCGTGTACTTTAATTAACTGCTAATCTGATTTGTACATTAACTCATAAGAATGTATGTTAATAGAGTAGTCTCACCATGTAATGGTAATAATCAGAACCAGTATCAGGATCAGTCCCAGACCACCCCCCACTCCGATACCAATAATCTGATTGATCGTCAGAATAATGGGAGGGTACGTTGGTTCAGTGCCAATCGTCCGCACATCAGTCACTTCAAAACCAAGTGCTGCGTACTCATCATGATAATCCTGCGATGGAAGGGAGCTGAGTGACAAAATTAATGTACACACACATTAAATGAACACGTACAAGAAGGACTTACCAGTACAGTCGTTGCTAATGTTCTACCGCTGAGGAAGCCACCATCCAAACGAGCGTACATGCTAAAGCTGATACCAGACTCTCCAGAACTAGCAATCTCAGCAATGTAGAGGTTGTCAGCCGTGAGTGTGTTCCTCCTGAGTGGGTGTGTGTGTGGGGTGTGGGCATGTGGAGTGTGTGTGTGGGCCAATGAAGTAGTTTAAAAGTAAAGGCGAATGTATTAATTTTAGCAAAAGTATTACTCTCTCGTGGTTTCATAAGTGTTGCATCCTCCGTATACATAACGTAGTTTGTGCGTATAAATCTGTTCACCTTGTTCTTGCCTCAGGGTACGACACTAGACAGTCATTGTCCTCACAGTAGACATTGATAGCATCAGCTGTGGCTGCACTGAATTGCATCTGTACCTCAACAGTGAACTGCAAGGAAAGAACAAAGTATCAAAAAACACACGCGAAGAGTGAGAATACGACCCATTATTTGGCATGCAATTAAAGTGCAATGTACAATATCATTCACATTCGAAACCATAATACTTCTAGACAACATTAATTTTGGAGTTATATATAGTTTACCGTGTAAAGGTTGAATCCGTTGATCTCCACGATGATGACATTACCTGTCGCTTCCTCGGGTACAGTCACTGGTGGTGCAATAGTGAGCAAGCCCTCTGTAGGTGTATAGGTGTGGGTGTGGGTGTGTGTGGGTGTGTGTGTGTGGGGTCTGTGGGAGTGTGTAAGTGTGTGTTCTACGCATACACACAACAAAACTCTTATACTGAAAATCTCAATGGACCAATTTATACAAAAATTGCTCACACACTCTGCTAATGCACTCACCAGCTTGACACACTCCATCCACTAAATGATTTACCGCTCGCGGTATTAGTTGGCGGCAAGCGGAGGCGGGTGACCCCTATCGGCCACCGTAACTACAGGCTTATTTGTACGTATGATAACTTGGCCTGTATTAAATCTGTACCATGCATATTCAATTAAAACAAACGCCTCTTGTGACAATGTGCTGCACCAAAAAACTACATACCTTGAGGGCATACACAGTTGGAGACGACAGTACTGGTACTCTGGTCCACCACTCCCTCCAGTGTACAGTTGCCATTATTCTCACAAACACAGATCACAATCTATTATGAGAAATGCAAAAAATCTCTAAAAGACCTTCCAAGAAATATAAATGCATGCCTCTCTATAATCATAAAGGAAAAAGCAGAGCTTCCACAGCTAAAAATCTTTAAACCAAAACCAGTTGCTATATACTTTTTCTACAAATTGTTATAATTATTATGCAAACCAGTAGCCAGTAGTGAATTATACAAACCTGCACTTCCAGAGTTGACCCAGCATCCAGATCATCAGTGGCCAAAAACACTAGAGAAATATCGGCAATTTTATCAAGTTCCAACCTGAAAGTATACTCTATGGTATAGTCGCCCTTAGGAGTAGGCAGTAGAGTGGCCCCAGCTGGCAGTCCATCCACCAATATCAGGTTGATACTGCCCTTGTCATCAGTCACATTGAACACCAGTACAGCCTCTTCCCCCACCGTAACATAGAGGCTGTCAGGACCATAGATGAGAGGAGGGAAGTTAGCTGCATGTGCATGGGTATATAGAGTTGGCAGTTAGCATGCATAGATATAGTTTGGACCAGATATATAATTGTAGCAATCACTAGAATTTATTTAGGCCTTCGAAATTACGTTCTAGTGTAATACTTAAGTTAGGTACGCATATAAATAAAATTAGAGCTAAGATGAATATGCAACCATGCATAAATAACATACATGTCTGAAGTTTTTCATCTTCATCGATTGTAGAAATCATGTTCATTGTTTCGAGGCCGATGTCAGTATTCCCAGTTTCCATAGAGTCAAAATGCACTCTACATTAGTCCCGCACACCAGCAGAATATCAACTGATGCAGCAGCTACCACTTCATCCAGGTAGGGTGGATCGTGGTCAAGCATGCACAGCATAGTCTGCAGCAGTCATGCCCTTAGGGTAAGTGAAGAGAGACTCCGAAGCATCCAGTTGCCCTGTAAACACAATACACAGTCAGCATAAGTTTTTATAACGATACTTTAGATGCATATAATTATAGGCTATATGGAGGAAGTAGTACTACACTCAGAACATGAGTACGATTGAGTAATTAACAATGGTGTAGCTACAGATACAGATTTTGCGGCTTAGTAGATCAGATGTTCAGGCGTGCGTGGGTTCGATTCCTTCTTGTGGATTTTTCTTTCTTTCTTTAACCAATAATTATTTCTCAATACATCTAACTCCTATCATAAAGTTGGGGCGACGACCCAACTTGCCACAATCAAAAATTAAATCAGAAATACGTTTCACACATTTTTTTGTTATAGTTATATACACACAGACTGTTGAGGCAGTAGTACGTCAATAGCTCACATGACAGTCCCACTTGGTGTAGTAGCCTGAAGGAGAACTCAGAGAGAGGTACCAAAGTTCCATTCCGGAATACAACATCATCAGTTTGATTACCATTGTAGTTCCCAACCATTCCTGCACAAAACTCTCTATGTCACATGACCTGCCCTCAGTATTGTGATATAAATGCAAAATTATACTCAATAACATAATTATGCACAAACTTATTAAAAACAGAGCTCTCAGTATATAACCTAGCTGTTCACATGACAACAAGCTATGAAAGTTTTGCATACCTCTCTAGTTAGTCCTCTGTATTTATCAGGGATGATGACTGTGAAGGTCAGCATGTTTGTTAGATTCACCATCAATCCCATTCCATTCGGGAACGTGGCCAGAATGGAATTGGAACTGCTTCGAGACACAGTGTAGAAATCAGTGGATATAGAAGCGTTGAGGCTTACCAGCTGGTCCGTCACATCTTCTCCACTGATTAGAATCTCTAGCTGTCTAGATGCATTCAAGCGAATCTGTTGGAGAATAATAAACTGGCAAATCTTCCCATGCACACATCTCATACTATAGATGTATTAATATTCAATTCCTCTCTCTCACTCACTTCAACGGGAGTGTCCCTGCTCATAGCGAAAGCGAAACCACCTAGTTCAGTAGCTTTAGTAGTAGACTCTGGGAGTGGTTGCATACGAGCTTGGATCCAGAACGTGGTGTCATCAGTCAACAACTCCAGTAGAATATACTCTCCCCAACCATTGAATGTGAACTTAGCTCCATCAAGGTTGGTGAGATGAGGATCACCCGTACAGAAGGCTGTGTGCGTATGTATCATCGCATGTGTGAGTGTGAGTGTGAGTGTGTGTGTGTGTGTGTGTGTGTGTGTGAGTGTGTGTGTGTGTGTGTGTGTATGTGTGTGTGTGTGTGTGTGTGTGTGTGTGTGTGTGTGTGTGTGTGTGTGTGTGTGTGTGTGTGTGTGCTTGCACAGAACAGTTTATATCTGCAAGAATAGTAAAGATAACTGACGCACAACACTCACTTCTTCTTGGTGGTTGATAAGTGGTACAAGTAACTGGAGGTATTCTAGTCCTGTACAGTGTGTCTGCTTCTCCTCCTATGCTGCATACATCTCGCAGCTTGTAATCAGTTTCAAGGAACTGGTTCGGGAAGAATCTAGGATTGTAGGTCACCACTCCACTGATACCACGCACATTGTTGAGAGATCCACCCCTTCGTCTGTGATGAGAATAGCGTTATTATGAATGAACAACAAATAAGTATTATGCTTGTAAGAAATATAGCTAGAAACAGTAACATTAGACATCATTTGTATCCTCAAAGCTAGACTAGTATATATAATAAAATAATTATGGTTACCGAGGAACTACTGTATCGAATGTGACGTTCTTTTAAGTTGAATCGCGACTCCAAATGGAATGCCAGTGCTCGAGTAAATCCGCTGTGAACAACCATCATCAGTTTTAAACAATGGCACACCATCTTTTGGGAAGAAGGGAGGAATGAAGTCTACACCCGCCACCAAAGCTGAGGAGAGAAATACGTTTAAACTTACTCTAATTCACGACTAGGATCAAATGCTGCACCTTTAATTAACTTAATGGCTATTAAAATTGACGGTACCAACTAAAAACAGGGTAAGTTACACACTCACCTTCAGTGACAACATTGATCTTTATTATTTCATCGCCATAGATACACGAAACACTTCCACTGAAATCACCAAAAATATTCAGAGTGATCCTATTCTCGAGTGTAGTGACTATAAACTCTTCGCCACTAACATCTGAACTGAACTCTATCTCTTCTTTAGACTGCAGAAGATTGAGTCTCCACAACATTGTTGCAGGGATGGTCTCAAGATCCGTTCTTGTAGGATTGATATACCGCAGACATTCAAACGAGCTGGTTGTATCAATTGTTTCACCATTCATAATAAGCTTGCGACTACTGTCAGGCTCGATACCGTACAGAGTCAGTGTATCTGCAACAATCAAAGTAGTACGTGCATGATAAGATTGACCCTAAAAGGTATATGTCTCTATAATTATATTATACCTGACACTGCTCTAAAGGTTGAGCCGGAGGTTGACACAGTGGAATTATAATCATCTGGGTCTCTGGCTTCAAAGATAAACTCCATCCCATTTAGCAACTCAATCAGGTCTTTGTCCAGTTCAAAGTCCAATCTCACAGAGTTGTTGGTGTCATCTTCGTAGGTAGTCGTGATTCCCAGTGCGGTGAAGTTTCCGAGGAACACTACGGGAACAGCTGTATTGTCAGAAGTACAAGTAAGAGAGGCGGTTGTATCAGGAGGGTTAGAGTTCAGCACAGTCAGGACCGGTGGGTAGAGAGTGGGCTCAGGTGCTGTGGATTAGGGGACAAGTAAAACAACGGAGTATTAAACACGCAAGCACAGCAAAATAATTATATTCACTGTGCATGTACGTACACACCCACGCACGCACACACACACACACACACACACGCACGCACGCACACGCACACACACGCACACGCACACACACACGCACACACACACGCACACACACACACACTCACACGCACACACACACACACACGCACACACACACACACACACACACACACACACACACACTCACACTCACACGCACACACACACACACACACACACACACACACACACATGCACACACACGTGCACACACATGCACAGTATACACATGCAGACAAACACACTGATACCTCGCTTGCACATGCGTACACCGAGGCATATTTATGCTTGCAAGTAAATACATTTAGGAAACATTATATAACACTTACAATACAAATTTAATTACTACAAGCTTACAGTGTGTAATCATACTTACCATTGACATCGATAGTGAAGCTTGGGCGTAGATTATAATAATTATTGTATGAGAGAAAGTACTCTCCCTCATAATTGAACTGGGTCCTGTTGATGTGCAGCTCAGCATGGTATGGGAATGGAGTGTTTAGTTCAACACGGAACGCAAAAGGAGGCGGGTATCCATAATATCCAAACCCTCCATACGGATAATTATCATCAAGGGCTATGGACACTTGGAATCGAAAACCATAGGTACCATAAAGGTCACTATGTGCAAAGCGGAGTATAATATCTTCACCTAAATCACCAGTAGCAGAAGCTCCTTCGTAGAAAAATATGCGTAAGATATCTGCATGGAGAGAAATCAAAACAACACGGAGTGCTATACATAGAACAGATTACTGTCTAACAAATCAATTTGTATATTATGCTGTCGATAAATTAGCTATAATTGCAATACAGGGGCGGATCTAGGGGTGGGGTTGCTGGGGCTGCAACCCCAACAACCACTCAGCTCCACCCTCAGTTTTATCTATGCTGCAATACAGCAGTGATGGAGCTGACTGCAGACTACAGAGGTGTAGCTAAGCAGAGCACTGTGGTTTTAGTTACAAGAATGAATGCCAAATCCCACACAGATGCTGAACTGTTGTTTTGCTCAATAATTAATAACTCATTATCAGTTCTAATTTTGAGCTCATGATGTCTGGAAATGGTATAGAAAGATACTAGCTACTAACTGCATGCATGTACCCAGCTGACTTCAGAGTGTATAGAGGATGTCTGCCATATAACGTCATTCGTGAAGGCTACACTATGTTCTGACTGACTGTCCCATTTTTGATTGTATACGTACGTAGTGTGCGTTGTGTAATCAATGTATGATGTGACTACATTATACATATATACAAGCGTGGAAGGAGTATGGCCCTGTAAATTGTTCGGCGTGCACAACACTACAATAATAATATCCTAAATCTGCCTCTGCTGTACATAACATACAACGCTCCATATTTAATTATAGATCTATACTTACTGGAATGTAGAATGTTAGGCCTGAGATAAGTGTCTCCCTCTGTCCTGCATGTGTAGTAGCCTTCCAAACCAGACTGGTATAGCCCCCTGGGTGCATTCAAGGTAGTGGAGCTGGACGTATTCTGGATGTAGTTAGCGGAAATAGGCACTGCACCATTGTCAATCTCCAGCATGGGGTTGACATACTGGCTAGTATCTCTGCTTGTACAGGTTACACTGTAGAGGGGAGAGTTGCATAAATATAATACACCATCTAATTGAACAGGACTGTGTCTAAACAACAAAATTATGTACCATGCAGGGACAGAGGAGGCTGGAACCACTTGACCTTAGCTAATTAAGGTTGGAGACTTTAAGCCTAGCTTTTAGTAAAATTTTTGCCTTTTTTAGTTATACTTGCATGAGCATACGTATTATTATGTCTCACCTAATAATTCTCTCACCACTACGAATAATATATGGCTGCCCCAGACCGAGTGTCAGGTTCAGAGTCAACCTATCGACATACTCCAGCTGAATAGACATAGTCACAGGCTCAAAATCTGCAGTATAGTATAATAGCATTTACATGCAGTGCATAGGTATATATAAGCATATTGAAGTCTATCATCAAATTATGTGCGTGCATGCACTGATACATATAATACAGACGTATAACACTTTTAGCTCACTGGGTTCTCGACTCCCGAAATCAGAAACTGGATATGTACCAAAGTAAGAGCTCTCTTCTCCGTAATATGAGGCAGCAAATCCTTCTTCTAAGGTAAAGTAACAGTCTCGAATGAAGTTCCTACCACCAGCAGTGCATATTCTTTTGCTTGCAAGAAGAGCTCGATCACTTGAGGTCAGTCTAATAGCCACAGATTGTGTTAAACCAGGTGACTCATTCAGTATTTCACCTCCCGCAATGTTAACAATGTTGTTTCCATACTGATCATAGCCACCACGAGAGAGTGATAGCTTACTGGCATTGACAGTAGCAACGTCAATTAAAGAAGTGAAATGAATTACAATAATATCCTCATTAATCCAATAATCAGCTGGTGAGTAACTAATACCTACAAACTGAGAGCCCCCAAGGTTTAATATTACGTCACATTGAACGGTGTCATTTGGCTCAATTCTAACGTAGAAGGGAGCCTCAAGCGCAGCTGCAGTGTACATTTCCAATGCTATATTAGTAGAGGTTGCATTAGCAGAGGTTGTATTGATAAACTTGTCAGATATCATTCGGAGATAATCTCTAGGATCCATTGTGATATCAACGCGGTTGTCATCGTAGGAATTGCAACTACCCGGACAATCCGCCTGGAATGTTTCACTCGTGTTTGTATTTTTGAAAATAAGTTGGTTCAAAAAGCACGGTGCATCGATATCATACGGACGACGAAACCGATCGTAATAATATCCATTGTTTAAAAATGGATTAGGCTCCATCACGTTGCTAAAGTATAAGTTCATGGAGACTTGATTGTAGGAGAATTGGAATACCAGTCTGTTAAGTGTAACGGATCCTATGTTAACGGAGAGAGCATAATCGTTGAGACAGTGCATATAATTATATACAGTGCATGCACATGGCCTCCACTAGGACAGCCTCTCTACTAGCTATGGTACAGATTGAAACTACTATAATTATAAGTACATAAAAGCAACCTCCCACGAGCAAATCTTCTTGATTCCGGACAACGGACAAGCTTCCGGCTCCCAACTATCATATGGTAGAGTATACTGTTATAATTATTGCTAATCATAATACTGACATCATAACTCCAGTATAATTATTGCCTTATATATATCTTAGACTTCAGCAAGTTCTTTGCTTCTCGAAGTAGAATTATAGGGTACAGACCATACATGAGCATAATTATTATCTAAGTCTTTGATATGGCTATACCTAAATATACCTCTCATCAGAGGACAACCTCCGAAAATAGGACAAATCTTTGCTCCCAAATTGTTTGATTCGGAGGTTCCACTGTAAAACACATGCACACACATAAATCGACATTGCTTAGACTGTGGATGGATATTCATAAACCAAAACCAACTAAAGAATGTGTTGCTTGAGTATATTTACGATCACATGCAAGGCGCATGTGATCGGTAACTGCATGTCAAGAATGAATTCACTCTAGCTATATATACCCCCTGCAATGTAGGAAATGAGTGTGTAATCATAACTATAGTTTTTGTTTATGTTTCACGGACTTTTGATCTCCAAAAACAGACCATGCAGGGTGGCAGGCAAAAATAAAGAGATGAGTAATTATAAAACCACAAACAGAGTCACAACAAACCACAAAAAGTCACTTTAGCAAAACATTACAGCGTTTTGCTAGATCACATGGCTATTCTTCCCTCTGACCTGGACCATTAATTGGTTTATCTTTTGGGGCATTCTGCAAAAATATGACCCGGAAAATCCATGAAACATAAGATTTATTTGGTATGGCCTTACTAAGCAGTATGTAAAGTAGCTATAATTATAATACATAGTATTACCTCTAACAAGACGCATGCATGCATTTATATACTGTACTGCATATGGACAGGCATCTTATACTTAGTGACATGTACAGACAACATGCAGGCAATAGCTTATACCCATGCAAACACAAGCTCTGTTTAATCGTTTGTCAGACCATTTGAATTAATAGAGTAGTAGCCAACTATCTGTATAATTATAGACTAGACTATTATAGCTGTAGGGGTAGATTTTCATGAGGGAGGAGTGTTCTTTCTAGATTCTAGATTCTAGTCATTGACAACCAGAAAGGCCTCTTTGCACTTCATAATAGCCAATCACTTACCATCAGTTTGCCCAAAGCATGGGCTAGGAGATATTCCAACTACCAACAGAGCCAGGGCTATAATAAGAATCTTCATTGCAAGTGAAGGGTCCCCGAGTTTAGCTCTGTACAGATGATAAACTATTATGCGGATAGCTATAATTATCTATGGTAGCCTCGAATCCACACCGATTAAAACACGGCGTGGATTCGAGGCTACATCTAGGGTAAAGTCTAGGAGCTATAGTTGCGCATGCGCAATGAAAGACGTATAATTATGCATAGAGAGTACGATTTTTTAAATAAAGCTAAAAGTTTAGCGGCTGCATACTTATATATGTTACATTAATTAATTATGCAGAAACACTAATTACCATGAAACATTGATTATTATGCCTCGGTGCGCATGCGCAAGCGAGGTATACGGTAGTGTGTTTGTGTGTCTGTGTGTCTGTGTGTGTGTCTGTGTGTGTGTGTAGACCGCTACAGCTGCCCAAAGATGAATCAAGTGCAAGTAAGAGTTTCTATAGGCTTCTAGTCATGTTTACTTGGATTTTAATTCGTGGATTTGCAAAATAATGCTTCGTTCTCGAGTTATGCCTAGTTTTGCTTACTTGGAATGCCATTGCAGCCTTTTCAGAAGAGTGTCTGTAGCAAAACTTGTTCACCGAGTGTTACTACTCTACTTAGTAGTTAGCTCTGCACTAGAACGCTAGCTATTGGTAGCTGCAAGAGTGAGCAGAGAGCTGCAAGGCTCTGCTGACTTGCAGCATAGATAAAGAAGAGAGGGATTGGCAACAGAAGTAAATTTCATGTAAATTTGCTGAACGATGCGTGTTGCCCCCCGAACCACGCCGCGGTTGCCCTTCGCCACGCCCACCAATGAATTACTAGGCAACCAATGTGCATGCACAATGGCTGAAGCAGTTCAAGCTGTTGCTGAAGTTGACTTTCAATTGGTTTTAGATGCTGTCAGAAAAGAAATATTTCTCCTGTGGAAGGATTTATACAGAATTCACCATTGTATATATATTAGTAATTCAGAACCGTGGACAAACACAATAAAAAAAATAAAAAAATAGGACAAAAATGGACGAGAATTTAGTTACTGGTACGATAATTCAATATGTACATGTAGCTATGACGATTCTATTGCTCTGGTTCTGATGGATGCCTTTTCACAGCTTCGGGAAGTATCTCCCCACACTTGCCTTGGAAATGGTACCTGCATACAGATGGGTGAGTGGGTGGGGTCAGTACATACATAGAATACAGTGTCAATACAGTTCAGTATTCGATACAACCATTTTAGTTTGCAATGGTTCTCTTGATTGAATGCTAACGACCATAACAACCACCCACACAATATATGACAACATACGTACTTGAGTGATCCAGTGACTGGTGTAGGTTCAAGGTTGAACTCTGCTACAGACACACCCCTTGCCGCTAATCGGGGGGCAAAACCAGCTGCAGGATAGACCACAGACGATGTTCCCACCTATGGGGGGAGAGAGAATAACATGGTGTTCAAAGATTGTGAAGTTAAAAATAAAAAAACAGTATTAGTTTCTAAAGAGATCTGACTAGTATATACAGTATAATCATTTCAATGATCTGGTTTGCTAAAGCTACCAAATGGAGTGGAAAAGAGTTGACCTTTTCGGGTACTTTGAACGTGAACACAAGCACATACCAGTAGACAGAGGTCACTCAACGTGAACACAAGCACATACCAGTAGACAGAGGTCACACTGTTCCAAACCTTGGACTGAGGAGGTACAATTTATATCATTAGTCGAGGTACTATCGCTTGTACTAGGCTCACACTCATCTTCCTTGGAGGAGGTACAATTTATATCATTAGTCGAGGTACTATCGCTTGTACTTGTACTCGCAGAACACTATATTAAAGCAAAAGAGATACACTTTCACAACGTACCACAACCAACTCTAGCTACGGCATAAAAACAGTACACACACCAAATCCAACTATACCTTCTTTGTCCAATAACGGTACTTGATAGAGCAAATTCTCGGCTTTCTGCCCATGGGCCACTATTTCTCCTGTGGAAGGATTTAAAAATTGTTGACAGGTCATTCCTATGCATTGGTCATTCAATAATAGGTGTCAGTGATCTAGACATCCACATACAAATCACTAGGAAGCAAATGGTACATAGCCAAACACACTATCGCAAACTATCGTCACTATTTCATCACTATTTCAATGCCAATAGCACTTGAGCTATTTAAGCTTTCATTGTTTATTTCTATCAATCAAGATGTCTGTTAAGCTTTTATATACAGTAAACATTATCAATACAATGAACTTGCTTTTCAGAGGTACATAGCCAATTCCACAATTCCAAAAACACATACTTTTTAAAAACAAGCGCTCAACTAGAGTCAAACGTCTTTAGCTAACAAGATTACTAGCCACGTGGCATACATAGTATACTATTTAAAGTCTTTATCCATATAAAATCCTTTGTTACTGTACAGAAAAGGCATAAAACACTTTCCCGCGAGGCAAGCGGGAGTCTCTGGAGGGCAACCGCGGCGTGGTTCGGGGGACAACACACATCGTTTTGACATTTAACCACACCCCCTGCACAAAAGTCTACGTTTTGACTTCTGTTGCCAATCCCTCTCTTCTTTATCTATGCTTGCAGCCATTAATTTTAGACTTGAACTTTTGGCATCGATAGTTTTTAACAACAATCATGGTTGATCATTACCCACTATTTGGTTGATTGCATGCAGCAAATTATATCATCATGATAATTGTGTGTATATAAAAGCTAGCTATTAGTAGTTTTATGTTATGTAGCTTTGGCACCTCCACCGAGGCATCAGCACCCGCGGTGCTTTCATTGTTTCCTGTAATAATTATATATATATAGCCAGGTACACAGAATCTTATTTAAGCTTACATACTAAGTATATATATCTACTTAAAACAATGTCAACAGATTGTCTGACTAGTTGAGATCCACTTTCTTCTCCTCAGCTGGCTCCAGCACGGCTTGTTCTTCCAAAACCAGTGCCAGAGTTCATGAACTCTAGACCACCGCCCCTGCTCTTGGGTTGTCTTAATCAACCACAAGGAGGAATAAAGTACACCATACAGAGTCATTATTAAGTTAAATTCTCCGAAAAGTAGCTTTTTCAGAAGCTTTATTTGATGGTCAATAGCAACTTAAATTGGGATTGTCCAATTATAAATCTAAAGAATGCATTTTGTAGCTCTTAATTTGAAAGGCCAATCATAATAATAATAAAGTATATAGCATTGGCGGCTATTAATAGATTTACACTTGAGCTATAGGTGCGTGTACTTCTTCAACCGCTAATTTAATGCATATGCACTAACTATAAGAATGCCATATTATAATTATAGGTGCAGTTAATAGAGTAGTCTCACCATGTGATAGCAATAAGTATCAGGATCAGTCCCAGACCACCCCCACTCCGATACCAATGATCTGATTGGTCGCCAGAATAGTAGGAGAGATTGGTTCAGTGCCAATCGTCTGCACATCAGTTACTTTAAAACCAAGAGCATCACGATGAGCCTGGAGGGGATGGGAGAGGGTTATGCACACACATACTAAATATAAAATACTAAATATATTTTATGATTTTAATGACAAATATTCAACACAAGACAAATAATTATTGTAGCAAATAAGGAAGTACTTACTATAGTACAGCCATTGCCAAGGCACTACCACTGAGGAAGCCACCATCTAAACGAGCGTATACATGCTAAAGCTGATACTAGACTCTCTGGAACCGCTATTGTGTGTACATGCATTTAGATCCCACTTGAGTGTAGTTAGCAAGGAACTATATAATTTTATAGTACCCGATAACTAATTGTCTATAGATTGCAAATTATACTATAATTATAGAGCACTAGGATACACCCTGAGGGTTTGTGGGACATTTGAACACATACATTAGATACCGTATTACTAGAATATTTTGCGGGTGAAAAACCTTTGCGAATGAGCCAAATCAGCAATCAATTTTAAAATTTAACCCTTTGCGATCTACGTTCTGGCAAGGATCGTGTGTATTTACTACATATAGTAATAATTTAGGTTTTGCGGATTTTATTGTTGCGAATTGATCAACCCTCGCAAAATTCGCAAATGTTTGATGCTCGCAAAACATTCTAGTAAATAATACAGTATCTTAACTGATTTAGATCCCACTTTTCATCGGCTATCTATATACGTATACAAGAGCTAATAGCAATTTTACATAATTTGCATCCCCCAAGCAATCTATGGTATATATAATACTGTAAACTAAGCAGATACATACTCTAGTGTGTGGGATATAATTATTGTGTGGGAAACGAAGTTATATTGTTCATAATTAAATCTATATTATTTTGTGATTGTTTTACTACTTTTAATTACATCCCCTTCTCAGGCGCAGGAACATAACATTCGACTGGAAAACTATGGCTTCGGAGAACTGGCAAATCACGGCCCTCGCTAGCTTGAACTGAGGTTATAATAATCTATACATGGCCATAATTATAATTATAGTAGCATCTGTGTTCTGGTTTTTCAGTTTATGCAGTTTTGTTTTGTTATCTCATAATGCTTATCTACTTCGTGCATTGATCTATTACGTATAATGTATACAGTGTTTTCCATTGAGCCGTCTATTATACTATTATTGAGAACGAGGGATAAAAATCATCAATAAAAAAAGTTATGTTTTATGCATGCATGAGAAGTTCTATTCAAGAGAGACTAATTAATTCAAGCTAAAAATTAATTTTAGTGGCTGCTAATAAATAATTTTTACACATGTAATGACTTAATTATCGTGAAACAACAAATTAATGGGTTGTGCATGTATATTAGAGGCCAGGTGCACAGAATCACTTCCATTATTTTACGTGCTGCATCTACAATTAAACAGTATTCTAATGTCTGCCTAGTTGAGATCCACTTTCGTCTCATCAGCTGACTCTAGCTCGGCTATCTCTTCCAGTCCATCGTGGGGTACAGGCTTTAGGTCAAAGCCAGTACCGGAGTTCAAGAACTCTAGACCACTGCCCCTGGGCCTACTCTTGGGTTTTCTTGATCGACCCTTAACACAACAGCTGCACAGGGAGGAATGATTATGAAGAAAGTACACACTAAATATAATATAGAGTCATTGTTGAAAGTAGCTTTGATGGTCGATTATTTGAATTGGGATGGTCGAATTACAAATCTAGGATGTTTTGACAGAGGGGAGGCTGAGACATCCGCGAAATAATCTATTTATGCAATAATTATTATCCTTATTTACTAGCTCTTTGAAAGGCTAATCAAAATAATGATGTGTTAAAGTATCGATTACTGACTATTAAACGGAGGGGGGGGGGGTGTCTTTCAACAGCCATAACTTCAGTACAGTTGATCCGATGTCAACATTTTTAGGATTTTCTGAAACTTTGAAAAAGACCTTTCAAACGATGTGTTTCAATCCAAAATTTCTTTGGGTGCCCTAATTTGTCATTTTTTGGCCTCGGACCGTGGCTATAATTATATAATCTATGCATGGTATCGCCAAATTGGCAAATACCTTTATTTCTCCAATATCAACTTTGATGGTACCATTTGAAAGGTCTTTTTCTAAGCTTTCAGAAAAACATAACATTTTTGATTTTCGATCCACAGAATTCAAGTTATGGCAGCTGAAATATTCCCAAAATCATTAAATAAACGGAGGGGGGGGTGTCTTTCAACAGCCATAACTTCAGAAATAGTTTTGTGTTCCCGTGAGTGGGTTCAATTCACCAGCAATAATTTTGCGTTCCCTTAAGTGGGTTCAATTCCAAATTGTCATATACTTTTATCTCTCGAATATCAACCTTGATGGTACCATTCTTTCTAAGCTTTCAAAAAAACCTAAATTTTTTTATTTTTGATCCACAAAATTCTAGTTATGGCAGCTGAAAGATTCCCAAAATCATTAATTGATTAGATTTGCACTTAAAATCAAGATAGGTGGTGTGTATCTAATCATGCAGTTATTATGCATAATTATACAGTGACTAACTCACTAAAACTAAGAATGCCATAATTATAGCTAATTATGGGTACAGTTAATAGAGTAATCTCACCATGTTATGGTAATAAGCAGAACCAGGATCAGTCCCAGACCACCCCCCACTCCGATACCAATGATCTGTTCGAGCGTCAGAATTGTGGGAGAGGTTGGTTCAGTGCCAATTGTCTGCACATCAGTCACTTCAAAACCAAGAGCTGTGTACTCATCACAATGAGCCTGGAGGAGGAGGTGATATAATTATTTGATAAATATTCAACACGTAGCAATTAAGAATATACTCACTATTACAGCCGTTTCCAAGGCACTGCCGCTGAGGAAGCCACCATCCAAACGGGCGTACATGCTAAAGCGTATACTAGACTTTTCAGATCCAGTACTAGCAATCTCAGCAATATAAAGGTTGTCAGCTGTGAGTGTGTTTATCCTGAGTGGGTGTGTGTGAGGGTGTGTGTGGGGGGGGGGCAATGAAGTAGTTAAGATAATGTATAAAGGCAAAAATGTATTTAAATATTTATGGTTTAATCTCTCATGAAACGTTATCCTCTGTACATGCATAGTTGTACGTATCAATCTATTCACCTCATTGTTCTTGCCTCAGGGTACGACACTAGACACTCATTGTCCTCACAGTAGACATTGATAGCATCAGCTGTGGCTTCTCTAAAGCGCCTCTGTACCTCAAGAGTGAACTGCAAGGAAAGAACAAAGTATCAAAAAACACGCGCGAAGAGTGAGAATGCGTCCCGTTATTTGGCATGCAATTATAAAAATGCAAAGTGCAATGTATAGTGTCATTCGCTTTTGAAACCCAATATAATTATATGGAATATAATTATACGGTTATACTTCTAGACAACATTAATTTTGGAGTTATATATAGTTTACCGTGTAAAGGTTGAATCCGTTGATCTCCACAATGATGACATTACCTGTCGCTTCCTCGGGTACAGTCACTGGTGGTGCAGTGGTGAGCAAGCCCTCTGTGTAGGTGTAGGTGTGTGTGTGTGGGGGGGGTGTGTGGGAGTGTGTAAGTGTGTGTTCTACGCATACACACAACAGAACTCTTATACTGAAAATCTCAATGGACCAATTTATACAAAAATTGCTCAGACACACACTCTGCTAATGCACTCACCAGCTTGACACACTCCATCCACTAGTAGTGTACCAGCCGGACACTCACAGCTGTAGCTACCCACACTATTCACACAGAACATGGAGGGTTCACAAAGGTCAGCAGCAAATATGTCCAGAGCTGCTACCAAACACTCGTTGATATCTGTGATTATATAGTGAGGCCAAGATTACATACCATAATAATTATAGTGTCTGGTTTTAACATTGAAAGAAAGCAACTGAGTGTACTTTCACACATAAACACAGCTAAATTAGCGATCACATAATTATAATACATACTGTGTCTATATACAATTGGAGCAATTAAACTAAATTGTACATGCGTATTAGTAATTATAGTGCTGACGCATGCATGGGCATACCAACATGCAGTGGCTCTATATTATTGCTAACACATGAACATGCAGGTCCAAACACATGCTTCTAATTATGGATGCATGGGGGCTTATATAGATGCATGGCCGGCCCCATTAACCTGTATTGACAATAGAAAGGCTTTATGTACTAACGATTTGTAATAACTCATTGGAACAGCTTCTCTCCTGACAAGAACACCATTCAAGACATGCAGTTGCAGTAATTGCTAAGCACACTACAGCACACTACAGCCCATACATGCAGTTGCAGTAAATGCTAAGCACATGCACTACAGCCCATACATGCATGCAAACGGCAATTTGTGTAGTGCCTGCATAGCTACTCCCTCTCACCAGTACAACTCCCCCCAGGCAGTAGCTGGTATCCCTCTTGACAGGAACACCTGTATCCTCTCAGTCCCTCCAAGTCAGTACAGATATGCTCACATGGAGACTCCTCACACTCATTGATATCTGCATGTGAGAGTGGGGAAAGTCTTATGTATGTACGTGTTAGTCACACAGTGGACCACCTCCAAAACTGGTCTACAATATGGACTCCACTAAACACATGAATGTCTCAGAATCTTCGCATGCTCTAGATAACGTACTTGAGCAATCCATCTCATTGGATACCAGCTCGTAACCAGGGAAACAGCCGCATGTTTCCACTCCCAATAATCTCACACATGATTGGGCACAGCTGTTACTAGCATCGCACATCGCTATCGGATCAACTGCAGAATAAAATATACAAATGAGAATAAAATAAAATTATATAGAGGATTAATTATAGCACTGTTTTCGTACCATTGCAGGTTCTGTTGTTGGTGCTGATGGTGTAACCTTCGTCACAGCTGCAAACAAATCCTCCCATCGTGTTGGTACAGTCGTGATGACAACCACCATTGAGCAAAGAGCACTCGTCAATGTCTGAAAGAAATAATATAAATGGAAACACCATCAATTTACCATCAATGTCTGAATTTGGTGTCTTTCATACCAATCACAATTAGGGCCCAAAAGCAATCGCTAATTTAAACAAATCATTAATTTTGATAGGCCTTTCAAAGAGCTACAAAACACATTCTTTACATTTGTAATTGGACAATCCCAACTCAAGGTTATCGACCATCAAGTTACTGAAATGGATCATCCACTTACCTCTACATTGTGTATCATCGTAAAGCTCGTAACCAGGGTAACAGGCACACTCAAAGCTTCCTGGTTGGTTGACGCATAGTTGAGCACAACCATGCATGGTACTGTTACACTCGTTGATATCTGAGGAGACCGATAGCTTGCATTAATTGTCGAAGCCATAAGTCAATAGCTCCATATAGCATATAATTATAGGGGAGAGAAATAGCTATTATATACTGAAGGTTTGTTTGTTTGTCCTTGATATTTAATTATTTAATTGTTAAAGTAATGAGCATATAATTATTATTACTATAGCTTACCGGCGCACTTTGACCCATCTCCACGATATCCCTCAGGGCATGGACCACACACTGCCCCCACTCCTGGAGCAGGGATGTCCACACAATCCACACCCATGAAACAGTCAAAGTTGGCACAGCCGTCAACGTCAGCCTCACAGAAGTCACCTTCCCAACCTGAAACAGTGTATCACATTTATACTTCATGCATACTACTATAAATATTATTTACAATTTAACCTAGTACCCATAATTATGTGAATGTATTGAGACCACTCAGTATACTATAAAGAGGGCATGCATGCACATCTATACCGAAAAACTACATACCTTGAGGGCATACACAATTGGAGACGACAGTACTGGTGCTCTGGTCCACCACTCCCTCCAGTGTGCAGTTGCCATTATTCTCACAAGCACAAATCACAATCTATGATGAGAAATGCAAAAAAACTCTGAAAGACCTTTCGAAATAATGTATGCCTCTCTATACAAAGGGTAAAGCTTCTATAGCCTGAAACCAAAAACTGAGTTCATCAAACCTGCACTTCCAGAGTTGACCCAGCATCCAGATCATCAGTGGCCAAAAACACAAGAGAAATATCAGCAATTTCATCAAGTTCCAACCTGAAGGTGTACTCTATGGTATAGTCGCCCTTAGGGGTAGGTAGTAGAGTGGCCCCAGCTGGCAGTCCATCCACCAATATCACGTTGATACTGCCTTTGTCATCAGTCACATTGAACACCAGTACAGCCTCTTCCCCCAGTGTAACATAGAGGCTGTCAAGACCATAGATGAGAGGAGGGAAGTTAGCTGTATAGGTAAAGTTGACAGTTAATAAAAAAAATTGTTTGGGTCCAAAAAATCGGAGAGAGGTCTTTCGAAGAGCTACAAAAATATTATAGATTTGTAAACTGACAATTCCAACTAAGAAATATTGAAGATCAAAGAGGGTTCCCAATTAGCACGTAAGTTGTTTGGGCACGAAGGAATCACTAGCACATCCATTTAATAGACATTTGAAATTAAAAGCTACGCAAAAATTAATTCGATAGCTACCGCGTGCATAATTATGGAAATTCAATGGAAATAAAACGATATACAAATAACGTACATGTAAGCTTCTCATCTTCATCGATTGTAGAAATCATGTTCATTGTTTCGAGGCCGATGTCAGTATCCCCTGTTTCCATAGAGTCAAAAATGCACTCTACATTAGCCCCGCACACCAGCAGAATATCAGCTGAAGCAGCAGCTACCACTTCATCCAGGTAGGGTGGATCGTGATCAAGCACAGCATAGTCTGCAGCAGTCATGCCCTCAGGGTAAGTAAAGAGAGACTCTGAAGTATTCAGTTGCCCTGTGAATTAACACAAACAATGCACATTTAGATATTTTAGCATACTGAGGCATGCAGTAGTACTATACTCATGCAGAGTCAATAGCTCACATGACAGTCCAACTTGATGTAGTAGCCGGAAGGAGAACTCAGAGAGAGGTACCATTGTTCCATCTCTGTATACGACATCATCAGTTTGATCACCATTGTAGTTTCCAACCATTCCTGCACAAAACATCAACTCTCAATGTCACATGACCTACCGTCAGTATTGTTGCAAAAGTAATACCAAATACGATTTATAAATACACCATGCAAAATTGCTCACTAGTAAACTGCAATAAAATGACCCACCACCACTACTAATATTTGGCCAATGTTAATCAATGTCTTGTTTCTGGTTACCTCCCTCCTCAAATTTCACTGCCTCATCAAAAAACTCATTATTATGACATCACTCCATTATTTTCATTAACCACACCTACTTGTGGGTGTGTCACATGATAAATAGCATAGATGCAGCATAGGATTTTCCTTTTTCATATTTGTGGTTTTATTGTATATCCAGTGTGGTTATTTTAATTAACAGGAAATGGGGTTTTACAGGAAGTGATGTCACAATAATGAATAATGATAACCTCCCTCCCTCACTAGTGGTAAGGTGATTTCCAAACCAGAAACAAGACATTGACAAACACTGGCCTTATAACTAGTGTTCAAGCTGGCGCTGTGCTAATGCCTCTCACCATGGTTTTGCTTTCGCTGAAAAGTATTAGAGTGTTATATTAGTTTCTATAATGAATTTTATATTAAAGTTAGCTTATCTATATAAAGTCACTGAGAAGAAAAGACTTATTTACATGCATCTATTGTTGTAT
Organism: Halichondria panicea; assembly: GCF_963675165.1. Classification (NCBI taxonomy): domain Eukaryota; kingdom Metazoa; phylum Porifera; class Demospongiae; order Suberitida; family Halichondriidae; genus Halichondria; species Halichondria panicea. The sequence continues at coordinate 1,108,678 of NC_087377.1, forward strand.
TATGTGGCTTACTAGGACCTCAAGAAAGAAGAAAATTGATTCTTCCAGGATCTGTAGTTCAGTGTATATAATATCTAAGAACAAAAGACCTGTGTACATGCATATTGTTATCTAATTAGTATATTATTATATGGTAGTGTTTTGTGGCTTACCAGGCCTTCAAGACAAAGATGATTCTGCCAGGAGGATCTGGATCTGGATCTTGGATATTATTTCTTAGCCTCGTTCCCAGGCCTTACTTTTTCTTGCTGTTGTCACTGTTCATCCATAAATCACAAGAAAGTCATAGTGAGGCAGCAAAGAAAGAAATGGGCGTACAGTTAAGAAAAAGTAAGGCCTGGTTTGGGAAATCGCGTGATCCACAAGGATTTTTATGAACGTGGGCGATATGTAGCCCACAATCGTGACGTAAGGTATTCTCCCACGCATTCAGAGTTAATAAAACTGTACTGAGACAACCACCCAAGCTGTGCTGCAAGTCAGATCAGAGAACCAGCGTGGCCAGCTCTGGTGGCAGTAGCTACCTGCTATATGATAATGATGACTAAGCTATTCTTGATCTATACTAGCATGTAGAAAGACACAAGAAAAGGTAATAGTCTGATAGAATCTGAACACAATCTAGACTAGTAGATCATCTAGGCTAGCTAACCCTAAAGTATATAGCTAGCTAGCTATAGTGCTTGCAAACTTCCAGTTCCAAGTCCATGTCCAGCTTGCTGCAGGCAAAGTTTTATTAGTCATAGATATCTGCGTGGGCAGTCCAACATCTCTAGCTCAGCATGCCCACGCTCATTTTCACCCTTCTACCACCCTTCTACCCTCACGCGACTTCCCGATACAGGCTCTCCTTTTTCCTAACTCTACGTCTATTTCTTTCTTTATTCCTCCAATTAATACCGTATTTTATCTCATTGAACGATTAAGACAGTATTTTATCTTATTGAACGATCGTGATAAAGAACAGAAAAAGGAGAGCCTGTGTAGAGGCTAATTATTTCTCACACATGGGGGATTAAGCGCGCATGCGCATTACATCCACAGGAATAATTAAAGGGTGTGTCCAAAGAGATCAATTTCACAAATGGCTACTGCTAGCTAGCTGTTTTAACAGATATTTTCTGAGTATTGTAGCTAACAAAAAGCTAGCGCTTTAGTGCAAGGCTAACTCATATGTTGAATAGAAAGTTTGTGCGGACAGATGACGCTATGAAAGATTCTGAAGAGACTGCAACAGCCTTCAATGTGAGTCAAACTAGCCATAACTCGAGAAAGAAGCTTTAGTTTGCTAATCCACGAATCAAAATCCAAGAGAACGTGGCTAGAAGCCTATAGAAGCTGTTAGTTTTCGTCGCATTGCAACCGTTGAGCAGTTAGAGCTGGAACAGACACACACACATACACACACACACGGTCAGCTTTACCGTATCCCTCGTGCGTCTACACCTCGAGGCATAATTACACTGTATTATAATTATTATATTTTGCACAAAGGGCTAATTAAAACATTATCGATCTCTCACCTAGTATATGTATATACCCTCATTCATGTACAATAATGTCTGACAACAAGCTATGGAAGCTAGTTATATTATCGTAATAAATTATTGTTTGCATACCTCTAGTTAGACCTCTGTATTTGTCAGGGATGATGACTGTGAAGGTCAGCATGCTTGTTAGATTCACCATTAATCCCATTCCATTCGGGAACGTGGCCAGGATGGAATTGGAACTGCTTCGAGACACAGTGTAGAAATCAGTGGATATAGAAGCGTTGAGGCTGACCAGCTGGTCCGTCACATCTTCTCCACTGATTAGAATCTCTAGCTGTCTAGATGCATTCAAGTGAATCTGTTGGACAGATGGTTAAAAATGATGATGGTATAATTCTATATCACGTACTTCAACGGGAGTGTCCCTGCTCATAGCGAAAGCGAAACCACCTAGCTCAGTAGCTTTAGTAGTAGAATCTGGGAGTGGTTGCATACGAGCTTGGATCCAGAAAGTGGTGTCATCAGTCACCAACTCCAGTAGAATATACTCCCCCCAACCATTGAATGTGAACTTAGCTCCATCAAGGTTGGTGAGATGAGGATCACCTGTACAGAAGGCTGTGTGTGTGTGTATCATCGCATGTGTGAGTGTGAGTGAGTGTGTGTGTGTGTGTGTGTGTGTGTGTGTGTGTGTGTGTGTGTGTGTGTGTGTGTGCGTGTGTGTGCGCGCGTGTGTGTGTGTGTGTGTGTGTGTGTGTGTGTGTGTGTGTGTGTGTGCATGCACAGAACAGTTTATATCTGCAAGAATAGTAAAGATAACTGACGCACAACACTCACTTCTTCTTGGTGGTTGATAAGTGGTACAAGTAACTGGAGGTCTTCTAGTCCTGTACAGTGTGTCTGCTTCTCCCCCTATGCTGCATACATCTCGCAGCTTGTAATCAGTTTCAAGGAACTGGTTTGGGAAGAAGCTAGGACTGTAGGACACCACTCCACTGATACCACGCACATTGTTGAGAGATCCACTCCTTCGTCTGTGATGAACATAGCACCATAAACAAAACAATTAAATGTGGAGTTAACAACGTCAAGTTTTACTAACTTATAGAAATTAATTTTAATTCTTACCTATAGCAGCAAAGAATGGTGTCAGTCTGACTGAAGCTTGGAGTAAAACAAAACTGGTTATTATACACTGGGTCCAAAGTCAACTCATACATATCAATGGATCTAAAAGCAAAGTCTCTGAAAGCCTGTGCCAAGTTGCAAGGGCATCCATCTCTTAGTGTGGTTCCATTGATGATGTCAAAATACACGGTATCGTTGTTGATAGTGCTGGTACATTCTGCACGTGCCAGTTGCGTGGTGTTCATAGATCGGCCGATATAGTACACCTCGTTATGGTAACGTCCCCCTCTAGCGAGACTGGAACATGCAATTGTTTGGCTCATGGGTAAGTTGGAGATTCGGTGATCATGGAAGGAAGACAATTTGTCGCTATCACTACCAAAATACGAGCCTGGATTGATGTTGTAGCCGATTGTTGAATATTCACCATTCTGCGACTCCCCCCATTGTAGATCATCACAGATATACGTGTAGACAGTGAAGCTTATCACACCATCAGTTATGATAATGGCTTCAAAAGAGTTCTGAAGAAAAAATTAACTCCATTATAAGCAATAGAAGCAACTCTGTAACTGTTAATGCAGTTTAAATGATGGTATAATTATATCTTAATGTTACAGACTGTCTACAATTGCACGTATACGCACACACACACACACACACACAGCCAGCACACACACACCCCACCCACACACACAGCACTCACTCGTCCTCTCTCTGTTGCAGTATGGGGGTATGGAGGAACATAGTTCCAGGAGGCTACTAGCATCCAGGTGGACTCAAACTTGCCAACAATGTCAGAATCAATCTGGCTTGAAATGAAAGAGCTCACGGGACTCATAAAACCTTCAGGATCCCCGGCAGCACCACCGTATACTCTGTACTTTACACTAGAGGCGGGGTTTCGGCCATCGTGGTCATTCCAAAATGGAGCGAGCAAGTTTGATTGGCTGATCCTGACATCGGATGTAGGGAATCGTTCTTGTGCTGTACCGAGAAAGAGAGGTGGAGTTCCAACAGTCAGCATGCCATTCGTGCAGACCTGCAGGAAAGAAGAAAGTCTTTCATTATAAAACCCAACTGCAGAGTGTGTTTAGTAAGGAACTATAATTATATATTTGATTGCTTGAATGTTGCTAGCTCTAGTTAGCCAATGAATTAAGAGTGCATGGTATCTAGATAGCTAGAGCATTTACGTCTTTAACTCACATGAACGTATTGTTGTGTTTCTGCTCCAAATGGAATACCAGTGCTCGAATAAATCCTCTGTGAACAACCATCGTCTCTATTCAACAATGGCACACCATCTTCTGGGAAGAAGGGAGGAATGAAGTCCACACCTGCCACCAAAGCTGAGGAGAGAAATACGTTTAAACTCACGACTAGGATCAAGTGCTGCACACCAGCAGCATACTATAGTGGTGCATGGTGGCTATTAAGATTGATGCTACTACCAACTAAAAACACTTACAGGGTAAGTTACACACTCACCTTGAGTGACAACATTGATCCTTATTATTTCATCGCCATAGATACACGAAACACTTCCACTGAAATCACCAAAAATATTCAGAGTGATCCTATTCTCGAGTGTAGTGACTATAAACTCTTCACCACTAACATCTGAACTGAACTCTATCTTTTCTATGGACTCCAGAAGATTGAGTCTCCACAACATTGTTGCAGGGATGGTCTCAAGATCCGTTCTTGTTGGATTGATATACCGCAGACATTCAAATGAGGTAGTTGTATTAATCGTGTCACCATTCATAACAAGCTTGCGACTACTGTCAGGCTCGATGCTGTACAGAGTCAGCGTATCTGCAACAAGTATAATCAAAGTAGTGCATAATAAAACGATAGGCCCTAAAAATACACGTCTCTATAATTATATTATACCTGATACTGCTCTAAAGGTTGAGCTGGAGGTTGACACAGTGGAATTATAATCATCTGGGTCTCTGGCTTCACAGATAAACTCCATCCCATCTAGCAACTCAATGTGGTCTTTGTCCAGTTCAAAGTCCAATCTCACAGAGCTATTGGTGTTATCTTCGTAGGTAGTCGTAATGCCCAGTGAAGTGAAGTTTCCCGGGAAGACTACGGGAATGTTTGTATTATCCGAGGTACAAGTGAGAGAGGCGGTTGTATCGGGAGGGTCAGAGTTCAACACAGTCAGGACCGGTGGGTAGAGAGTGAGCTCAGGTTCTGTGGATGAGGGGCAAGCAAAACAACGGAGTATTAAACACACAAACAAAATAACTATGTTCATTTAACTTATAATGTATACGTGTATGAAAGATGCTGTTACGCACCATGTGTGCTTATGGCATCATGGAGTTGCATACTCTTCCTAATGAACTCTTGCTAATACACACAATGGCGTAATCACAGGGAAACTTAGGAAATGATTGATGCTATAAAAAGGATGCCAAAAGTCCAAAGTCTAAAATTAATGGCTGCTGCATCAGTGCAGCACAGCCTTGCAGCTACCAATAGCTAGTGTTTTAGTGCAGAGCTAACGAGTAGCAACACTCCACAAGTTTTGCTATAATGAAAAGGCTCCGATGGCATTATATACAAGTGAGCAAAACTAGGCATCTCGAGAAGGGAGCATTATCTTGCAAATCTGCTAATTTCAATCCAGACTAGAAGTCTATATAAGAAGCTCTTACTTGCACTTCATTGATCCTTGAGCAGCTGTAGCAGTCTACACACACACACACAAACACACACACAAACACATTGTATACCTTGCTTGCTCATGTGTAAACCGAGGCATATAATTATGCTTGCAAGTAAATACACTTAGGAAACATTATACTTATATTTAATAACAGCTAAACACTTATGATACTGATTTACTACTGTAACAGCTATTACAGTATGTAATTAATCATACTTACCATTGACATCGATAGTGAAGCTTGGGCGTAGATTATAATAATTATTGTATGAGAGAAAGTACTCTCCCTCATAATTGAACTGGGTCCTGTTGATGTGCAGCTCAGCATGGTATGGGAATGGAGTGTTTAGTTCAACACGGAACGCAAAAGGAGGCGGGTATCCATAATAATAATAAGCCTCCCCATACGGGTAATAATCATCATCGCTGGGTATCACAACTTGGAATCCAAAACCATAGTTTACAACACCAAAAAGGTCACTATGTGCAAAGCGGACTACAATATCTTCGCCTATATCACCAGTAGCAGAGGCTCCTTCGTAGAAAAATATATAAAAAGGATCTGAATGGGAAGAAAGCAAAACAACACAGAGTGCTAGAACAGACGCTGCCTAACAAATCAGTGTGTATGCTGCATGTGAAGAATGCAGTACATGGGGCAGATATCTAGGGGCGTGGCTGCAACCCCCACCAAACACTCAGCTCCACCCTCAGTTGTATCTATGCTACAATGCAGGAGTAAGACTGAGGGTGGACTGAGGTGTTTGCAACTCCATGAGTACAGAGGTGTAGCTAAGCAGAGCACTGGGGTTTTAGCTACAAGAATGAATACAAAATCTCACACAAAACTGTTTTGCTCATTACCCAAAGTGCGCCTGGGCGGCCACAGGCATAGTAGACAGTTGGTTTGTTTGTCTGTCTGTAATTTATGAGCCTGCTCACCTGGATGCCATAGCTCTGCGTTTACAGCATAGCGTTTACAGCATAGATATATAGCCTTCACACAACTAGTATTGACAATGGAAGATTTCGATGTTAAAGCTTTGTTGTCGTATAAAAGCAAGCAAAAGCTAAGAAGCTTGAAGGCTAGCACTACACATGACAAAAAATGATGACTTTTAGATCTACATGCATATTTGCAGCTGAAGTGATCCTTTACCACATAAAAGTAGAATTATAGGTTGTTGCTTCTTTAGGACTCTCCAAGTGACATGCATTCTGGTTTCTGGCGGCCTGAAGTTCTCTAATTGCATGAGGGAGGGCGGCTTTTCTCATTATGTCATTATTAATTATTTGCTAGGATTGTAGAGTTGTGCGCGTGCGCACAAGGGCCATGCCCCTTCCACACTGTATGTATGTATGATATACTCTGGTTTCTGGTCCACCACGCACCCACATCAGATTTTATTCTTGGATTTCTATCTCACATGCGCAAAATGATCCCATGTGGTACAAATAATGAGTTCATAAGGTAAACTTAAATTCGCCCGGTACATAACATACAACGCTCCATGTATACTATAGATCTACTTACTGGAATGTAGAATGTGAGGGATGAGGTAAGTGTCTCCCTCTGTCCTGCATGTGTAGTAACCTTCCAAACCAGACTGGTATAGCCCCCTGGGTGCATTCAAGGTAGTGGAGCTAGGCCAATCATTTTGGATGTAGTTAGCAGGAATATACACTGCACCATTGTTAATATCCAGCATGGGGTTCACATGTTGGCTAGTGTCCCCACTTGTACACGTCACACTGCAGAGGGTGGGGGGGGGGTCGTGTTAGTACACCGGAGAGGTTGTGTAAATATACATGCATGTGATGCAAGCAATAATTATGCCTCGGTGCGCATGCGCAAGCGAGGTATACGGTATATAGTGTGTTTGTGTGTGTGTCTGTGTAGACTGCTACAGCTGCTCAAGGATGAATCAAGTGCAAGTAAAAGTTTCTATAGGCTTCTAGTCTTGTTTTCTTGGATTTTAATTCGTGGATTTGCAAAATAATGCTTCGTTCTCGAGTTATGCCTAGTTTTGCTTACTTGGAATGCCATTGCAGCCTTTTCAGAAGAGCACGTAGCCAAACTTGTTTACCGAGTGTTACTACTCTACTTAGTAGTTAGCTCTGCACTAGAACGCTAGCTATTGGTAGCTGCAAGAGTGAGAACAGAGCTGCAAGGCTCTGCTGATGGCAGCCATTAATTTTAGACTTGAACTTTTGGCATCGATCATTTTTAACAACAATCATGGTCGATCATTACCCACTCTTTGAGTTTGCATGCAGCAAAATGCAAAAATAAGCTATTAGTAGCTTTATGTTATGTAGCTTTGGCATCTCTCCACCGAGGCATCAGCACCTGCGGTGCTTTCATTCATTCAAGTTACGTAAAACTTGTTTATTATGTCTCACCTGATAACCCTCTCACCAATGTAGGATCGAACTATGTATGGCTGCCCCAGACTGAGTGTCAGGTCCAGAGTCAACCCACCGACGTACTCCAGCTGAATGGACATAGTCACAGGCTCATAATCTGGAGGGAAAACATTCAGTAATCGTGGTAGTAGTAAACTAAACCCATGCATAGTTATCGTGAACTATAATAATAGTTAGACACTGTTTAGGAAGTTTCTACGTGATTTAGAAGCCCAAAGGGCTGGTTGTAGTATCCAAAATGTATAGGGAGGGTTCTACTAGCTCTGGGCATTTAGATCATAGCAAGAAATCTATCACTATAATGTATCCGTTATAATTATATACTCACTGGGTTCTCGACTCCCGAAATCAGAAACTGAATATGAACCAGAGTAAGAGCTCTCTTCTCCGTAATATGAGGCAGCAAATCCTTCTTCTAAGATAAGGTTACAGTCTCGAATGAAGTTTCTACCACCAGCAGTGCATATTCCTTTGCTTGCAAGAAGACCTTGATCACTTGAGGTCAGTCTAATAGCCACATATTGTGTTAAGCCAGGTGACTCATTCAGTATTTCACCTCCCGTAATGTTAACAGTGTTGTTTCCATACTGATCATAGCCAACACGAGAAAGTGATAGCTTGCTGGCATTCACAGTAGCAACATCAATTAAAATATTGAAATGAATTAAAATAATCTCCTCATTGAACCAATAATCAAGTGAGTAACTAATACCTATATATACAGAGCCCCCGCCAAGGTTCAATGTTGCGTCACATTGAAAGGTGTAATTTGGCTCAATTCGAACATAGAAGGGAGCTTCAAGTGTACTTGAAGTGTACATTTCCAACCCTATATTAGTAGAGGTTGCATCAGTAGAAGTTGTATTGATAAACTCGACGGACACCATTCGGAAATAATCTCTAGGATCCATTGTGATATCAACGCGGTTTTCATCGTAGGAAATGCAACTACCCGGACAATTAGCCTGGAATGTTTCACTCGTAATTGTATTTTTGAAAATAAGTTGGTTCAAAAAGCACGGTGCATTGATATCATACGGACGATAAAACGGATTGTAGAGATAATCGGTGTTTAAAAATGGATTACGCTCTGTCACGTTGCTGAAGTATAAGCTCATAGAGACTGAATTGTAGCTAAAGTAGAATAGCAGTCTGTCAAGTGTAACAGATCCTAAAGGAGAGAGTACACAATAATTATTATTGAGGGGAGTGCATGATTATTATATACAGTGCATGGGCACCTCCCATAACGAACCCTCCCACCATCACAACCTCTCTATAAAAGACACTAGCTATGGCACGGATTGATACATAAAAGCAACCTTCCACGAGCAAACCTTTTTGATTAGGAACAGCGGACAAGCTTCGTGCTTCAAACTGTCCAATATAATAGAGTACTGTTATTGCTAATCATATAACTATACCGGCATACTTCAGTAGTGTAATATCTATTTCAGCAAGTTCCCTAGCTTCTTGAAGTAGAATTAAGATACAGACCATACATGAGATATACTATATCTATATTTGTCCCACCAGAGGACAACCTCCGAAAAGAGGACAAAATCTCTGCTCTCAAAATTAATCGTCGTTGATTCGGAGGTTCCACGGTAAGACACATGCACACATATAGACCGTAGTACATTGGTAGCTATACTAACAGCCTTTGAAATTGACATCGAATCGAAGCTAGTTTTGGTTGCGTTGAGTAACAATCTTTACTTGAAGTGGCCATGCAGATGCCCGAGATCACTATAGCAGTTTCGATCGACTTTATAAAATTGATATTGCAAGACTGAGGATGATATTCATAACCAAATAAAGAATGTGTTGCTTGAGTATATTTACGAGCACATGCAAGGTGTTGGGTGACAGTCAAGAATGAATTCACTCTAGCTACCCCCTGCAAGGTAGGAAACAAGCATGTAACTAGAACCAACTATGGACTGTTACGAGCAGTTACTTAGTTACCCGGCAGTACCGAACATTGAGAGCCTGCATGGTTCGCAGAATGTATATAAAGTAGCTTTAATTATACATATAGCATTACCCCTAACAAGATGCATGCATGCATGCAGCTTTACTGTACTGCATGGACAGACATCTTATAGACCTATATACTAGTACAGACTGCATGCATGCAATAGCTTACCCAAACACAAGCACTGTATAGAGTTTAACGTTTGTCAGACCATTCCAGTAGATCTACATGCTTATAAATATTGAGTAGCCAACTATCTGTATATAGACTAGACTATGTATAGGGTTTATGAGGGATGGGGTGTCTTTTTCCACCGAAAGGAGAGTATATAGACAATCAGAAATTAAGGCTGCTTTGCACTTCATCTATATAATTATAGCCAATCCACTTACCATTGCCTGATCTTTGGTCAGTCTGCCCGAAGCATGGGCTAGGAGAGAGCCCAACTACCAACAGAGCCAGGGCTATAATAAGACTCTTCATTGCAAGAGAAAGGGTCCCCGAGTTAACTGTAGGTATAAATAATCTCTACACATTATATAACAGCGATAGTAAAGGGGAGGGCTAGCTGCGCATGCGCAATGAAAGTCATACCACCTTAAATTTTTGCAGCGACAAATGAATTTGCCCTCAATCCATTAACTGTTAGTGTTTAAATAATCTGATGTTAAGTTAGTCAAGAGAGAGACAAAAACAAAACTAATTAAAAGTTTAGTGGCTGCATATTTATGTTACATTGGTTGGAATTAATACTAATTACCGTGAAACATTATTATTGCCTATAATTATAGTAGCCAGGTGCACAGAATCAATTTCACTTATTTACGTTACTAAGTATATAGATCAAAAACAGTGATAATTGTATTATAATGTCTGCCTAGTTGAGATCCACTTTCTTCTCATCAGCTGACTCTAGCACAGCTTGTTCTTCCAGTTCATCGTGGGGTACAGGATTAAGGTCAAAACCAGTGCTAGAGTTCACGAACTCTAGACCACCGCCCCTGGCTTTACTCTTGGGTAGTCTTGATCGATGCTTGACACAACAGCTGCACAAGGAAAAATAAAGATGAAAAGCACACACTACAGAGTCATCATTGAATTAAAATCTCCGAAAAGTAGCTTTTTCGTTAGTTATCTTTGATGATTGATAACTTGAATTGGGATTGTCCAATTACAAATTTAAAGAATGTATGTTGTAGCTCTCTAATATCTTAATGTTTAAAGTAGCAATTGGCGGCTGTTATAATATTTGCACTTGAAGTGCGTGTACTTGAACCGATAATCTGATGCACATGCATTATCTCAAGTTAATAGAGTAGTCTCACCATGTGATGGTAATAATCAGAACCAGTATCAGGATCAGTCCCAGACCACACCCCACTCCAATACCTCTGTTCGGGTGGCAGAATTGTGGGAGAGGTTGGATCAGTGCCAATCGTCTGCACATCAGTCACTTCAAAACCAAGAGCTGCGTACTCATCACGGTGAGCCTGGAGGAGGAGGGATTTTAATCTCGCAAAATTCGCAAATGTTTGATGCTCGCAAAACATTCTAGTAATATATACGGTATCTTAACTGATTTTTAGATCCCACTTTTCATCGGCTATCTATATACGTATACAAGAGCTAATAGCAATTTTACATTATTTGCATCCCCCGGCCAAGCAATCTATGGTATATAATACTGGAAACTAAGCAGATACATACTCCAGTGCATGTGTGGGATATAATTATTGTGTGGGAAACGAAGTTATTCATAATTAGATATAATTATATTTGTGATTGTTTTACTACTTTTACTTACATCCCCTTCTCAGGCTCAGGAACATAACATTCGACTGGAAAACTATGGCTTCGGAGAACTGGCAAATCACGGCCCTCGCTAGCTTAAACTGAGGTTATAATAATCTATACATGGCCATAATTATAATTATAGTAGCATCTGTGTTCTGGTTTTTCAGTTTATGCAGTTTTGTTTTATTATCTCATAATGATTATCTACTTCGTGCATTCATCTATTACGTATAATGTATACAGTGTTTTCCATTGAGCCGTCTATTATACTATTATTGAGAACGAGGGATAAAAATCATCAATAAAAAAAGTTATGTTTTATGCATGCATGAGAAGTTCTATTCAAGAGAGACTAATTAATTCAAGCTAAAAATTAATTTTAGTGGCTGCTAATAAATAATTTTTACACATGTAATGACTTAATTATCGTGAAACAACAAATTAATTGGTTGTGCATGTATTAGAGGCCAGGTGCACAGAATCATTTCCATTATTTTACGTGCTGCATCTATAATTAAACAGTATTCTAATGTCTGCCTAGTTGAGATCCACTTTCGTCTCATCAGCTGACTCTAGCTCGGCTATCTCTTCCAGTCCATCGTGGGGTACAGGCTTTAGGTCAAAACCAGTACCGGAGTTCAAGAACTCTAGACCACTGCCCCTGGGCCTACTCTTGGGTTTTCTTGATCGACCCTTAACACAACAGCTGCACAGGGAGGAATGATTATGAAGAAAGTACACACTATATATAATATAGAGTCATTGTTGAAAGTAGCTTTGATGGTCGATAATTTGAATTGGGATGGTCGAATTACAAATCTAGGATGTTTTGACAGAGGGGAGGCTGAGACATCCGCGAAATAATCTATTTATGCAATAATTATTATCCTTATTTACTAGCTCTTTGAAAGGCTAATCAAAATAATGATGTGTTAAAGTATCGATTACTGACTATTAAACGGAGGGGGGGGGGGGGGGTGTCTTTCAACAGCCATAACTTCAGTACAGTTGATCCGATGTCAACATTTTTAGGATTTTCTGAAACTTTGAAAAAGACCTTTCAAACGATGTGTTTCAATCCAAAATTTCTTTGGGGGCCCTAATTTGTCATTTTTTGGCCTCGGACCGTGGGCTATAATTATATAATCTATGGTATCGCCAAATTGGCAAATACTTTTATTTCTCCAATATCAACTTTGATGGTACCATTTGAAAGGTCTTTTTCTAAGCTTTCAGAAAAACATAACATTTTTGATTTCGATCCACAGAATTCAAGTTATGGCAGCTGAAATATTCCCAAAATCATTAATTAAACGGAGGGGGGGGTGTCTTTCAACAGCCATAACTTCAGAAATAGTTTTGTGTTCCCGTGAGTGGGTTCAATTCACCAGCAATAATTTTGCGTTCCCGTAAGTGGGTTCAATTCCAAATTGTCATATACTTTTATCTCTCGAATATCAACCTTGATGGTACCATTCTTTCTAAGCTTTCAAAAAAACCTAAATTTTTTTATTTTTGATCCACAAAATTCTAGTTATGGCAGCTGAAAGATTCCCAAAATCATTAATTGATTAGACTTGCACTTAAAATCGAGATAGGTGGTGTGTATCTAATCATGCAGTTATTATGCATATACAGTGACTAACTCACTAAAACTAAGAATGCCATAATTATAGCTAATTATGGGTACAGTTAATAGAGTAATCTCACCATGTTATGGTAATAAGCAGAACCAGGATCAGTCCCAGACCACCCCCCACTCCGATACCAATGATCTGTTCGAGCGTCAGAATTGTGGGAGAGGTTGGTTCAGTGCCAATTGTCTGCACATCAGTCACTTCAAAACCAAGAGCTGTGTACTCATCACAATGAGCCTGGAGGAGGAGGTGATATAATTATTTGATAAATATTCAACACGTAGCAATTAAGAATATACTCACTATTACAGCCGTTTCCAAGGCACTGCCGCTGAGGAAGCCACCATCCAAACGGGCGTACATGCTAAAGCGTATACTAGACTTTTCAGATCCAGTACTAGCAATCTCAGCAATATAAAGGTTGTCAGCTGTGAGTGTGTTTATCCTGAGTGGGTGTGTGTGAGGGTGTGTGTGGGGGGGGGGCAATGAAGTAGTTCATAAACAAAGATAATGTATAAAGGCAAAAATGTATTTAAATATTTATGGTTTAATCTCTCATGAAACGTTATCCTCTGTACATGCATAGTTGTACGTATCAATCTATTCACCTCATTGTTCTTGCCTCAGGGTACGACACTAGACACTCATTGTCCTCACAGTAGACATTGATAGCATCAGCTGTGGCTTCTCTAAAGCGCCTCTGTACCTCAAGAGTGAACTGCAAGGAAAGAACAAAGTATCAAAAAACACGCGCGAAGAGTGAGAATGCGTCCCGTTATTTGGCATGCAATTATAAAAATGCAAAGTGCAATGTATAGTGTCATTCGCTTTTGAAACCCAATATAATTATATGGAATATAATTATACGGTTATACTTCTAGACAACATTAATTTTGGAGTTATATATAGTTTACCGTGTAAAGGTTGAATCCGTTGATCTCCACAATGATGACATTACCTGTCGCTTCCTCGGGTACAGTCACTGGTGGTGCAGTGGTGAGCAAGCCCTCTGTGTAGGTGTAGGTGTGTGTGTGTGGGGGGGTGTGTGGGAGTGTGTAAGTGTGTGTTCTACGCATACACACAACAGAACTCTTATACTGAAAATCTCAATGGACCAATTTATACAAAAATTGCTCAGACATGCACACACTCTGCTAATGCACTCACCAGCTTGACACACTCCATCCACTAGTAGTGTACCAGCCGGACACTCACAGCTGTAGCTACCCACACTATTCACACAGAACATGGAGGGTTCACAAAGGTCAGCAGCAAATATGTCCAGAGCTGCTACCAAACACTCGTTGATATCTGTGATTATATAGTGAAGCCAAGATTACATACCATAATAATTATAGTGTCTGGTTTTAACATTGAAAGAAAGCAACTGAGTGTACTTTCACACATAAACACAGCTAAATTAGCGATCACATAATTATAATACATACTGTGTCTATATACAATTGGAGCAATTAAACTAAATTGTACATGCGTATTAGTAATTATAGTGCTGACGCATGCATGGGCATACCAACATGCAGTGGCTCTATATTATTGCTAACACATGAACATGCAGGTCCAAACACATGCTTCTAATTATGGATGCATGGGGGCTTATATAGATGCATGGCCGGCCCCATTAACCTGTATTGACAATAGAAAGGCTTTATGTACTAACGATTTGTAATAACTCATTGGTACAGCTTCTCTCCTGACAAGAACACCATTCAAGACATGCAGTTGCAGTAATTGCTAAGCACACTACAGCACACTACAGCCCATACATGCAGTTGCAGTAATGCTAAGCACATGCACTACAGCCCATACATGCATGCAAACGGCAATTCGTGTAGTGCCTGCATAGCTACTCCCTCTCACCAGTACAACTCCCCCCAGGCAGTAGCTGGTATCCCTCTTCACAAGAACACCTGTATCCTCTCAGTCCCTCCAAGTCAGTACAGATATGCTCACACGGAGACTCCTCACACTCATTGATATCTGCATGTGAGAGTGGGGAAAGTCTTATGTATGTACGTGTTAGTCACACAGTGGACCACCTCCAAAACTGGTCTACAATATGGACTCCACTAAACACATGAATGTCTCAGAATCTTCGCATGCTCTAGATAACGTACTTGAGCAATCCATCTCATTGGATACCAGCTCGTAACCAGGGAAACAGCCGCATGTTTCCACTCCCAATAATCTCACACATGATTGGGCACAGCTGTTACTAGCATCGCACATCGCTATCGGATCAACTGCAGAATAAAATATACAAAGGAGAATAAAATAAAATTATATAGAGGATTAATTATAGCACTGTTTTCGTACCATTGCAGGTTCTGTTGTTGGTGCTGATGGTGTAACCTTCGTCACAGCTGCAAACGAATCCTCCCATCGTGTTGGTACAGTCGTGATGACAACCACCATTGAGCAAAGAGCACTCGTCAATGTCTGAAAGAAATAATATAAATGGAAACACCATCAATTTACCATCAATGTCTGAATTTGGTGTCTTTCATACCAATCACAATTAGGGCCCAAAAGCAATCGCTAATTTAAACAAAATTAATCATTAATTTTGATAGGCCTTTCAAAGAGCTACAAAAAACATTCTTTACATTTGTAATTGGACAATCCCAACTCAAGGTTATCGACCATCAAGTTACTGAAATGGATCATCCACTTACCTCTACATTGTGTATCATCGTAAAGCTCGTAACCAGGGTAACAGGCACACTCAAAGCTTCCTGGTTGGTTGACGCATAGTTGAGCACAACCATGCATGGTACTGTTACACTCGTTGATATCTGAGGAGATCGATAGCTTGCATTAATTGTCGAAGCCATAAGTCAATAGCTCCATATAGCATATAATTATAGGGGAGAGAAATAGCTATTATAATACTGAAGGTTTGTTTGTTT
The DNA here is from genome assembly GCF_963675165.1 of Halichondria panicea. Lineage (NCBI taxonomy): Eukaryota > Metazoa > Porifera > Demospongiae > Suberitida > Halichondriidae > Halichondria > Halichondria panicea. Next base: position 1,124,748 of record NC_087377.1, read on the forward strand.
GTCCTTGATATTTAATTATTTAATTGTTAAAGTAATGAGCATATAATTATTACTATAGCTTACCGGCGCACTTTGACCCATCTCCACGATATCCCTCAGGGCATGGACCACACACTGCCCCCACTCCTGGAGCAGGGATGTCCACACAATCCACACCCATGAAACAGTCAAAGTTGGCACAGCCGTCAACGTCAGCCTCACAGAAGTCACCCTCCCAACCTGAAACAGTGTATCACATTTATACTTCATGCATACTACTATAAATATTAGAAAAAGGCCTCCTTCTTACAATTTAACCTAGTACCCATAATTATGTGAATGTATTGAGACCACTCAGTATACTATAAAGAGGGCATGCATCCACATCTATACCGAAAAACTACATACCTTGAGGGCATACACAATTGGAGACGACAGTACTGGTGCTCTGGTCCACCACTCCCTCCAGTGTGCAGTTGCCATTATTCTCACAAGCACAAATCACAATCTATGATGAGAAATGCAAAAAAACTCTGAAAGACCTTTCGAAATAATGTATGCCTCTCTATACAAAGGGTAAAGCTTCTATAGCCTGAAACCAAAAACTGAGTTCATCAAACCTGCACTTCCAGAGTTGACCCAGCATCCAGATCATCAGTGGCCAAAAACACAAGAGAAATATCAGCAATTTCATCAAGTTCCAACCTGAAGGTGTACTCTATGGTATAGTCGCCCTTAGGGGTAGGTAGTAGAGTGGCCCCAGCTGGCAGTCCATCCACCAATATCACGTTGATACTGCCTTTGTCATCAGTCACATTGAACACCAGTACAGCCTCTTCCCCCAGTGTAACATAGAGGCTGTCAAGACCATAGATGAGAGGAGGGAAGTTAGCTGTATAGGTAAAGTTGACAGTTAATAAAAAAATTGTTTGGGTCCAAAAAATCAGAGAGAGGTCTTTCGAAGAGCTACAAAAATATTATAGATTTGTAAACTGACAATTCCAACTAAGAAATATTGAAGATCAAAGAGGGTTCCCAATTAGCACGTAAGTTGTTTGGGCACGAAGGAATCACTAGCACATCCATTTAATAGACATTTGAAATTAAAAGCTACGCAAAAATTAATTCGATAGCTACCGCGTGCATAATTATGGAAATTCAATGGAAATAAAACGATATACAAATAACGTACATGTAAGCTTCTCATCTTCATCGATTGTAGAAATCATGTTCATAGTTTCGAGGCCGATGTCAGTATCCCCTGTTTCCATAGAGTCAAAAATGCACTCTACATTAGCCCCGCACACCAGCAGAATATCAGCTGAAGCAGCAGCTACCACTTCATCCAGGTAGGGTGGATCGTGATCAAGCACAGCATAGTCTGCAGCAGTCATGCCCTCAGGGTAAGTGAAGAGAGACTCCGAAGCATTCAGTTGCCCTGTAAACACAGACAATTACAGTAGAGTAATTAGTAATTAGATCAACACGTATTGAGGCATCTGCATGCAGTAGTACTATACTCATGCGAGTCAATAGCTCACATGACAGTCCCACTTGGTGTAGTAGCCTGAAGGAGAACTCAGAGATAGGTACCATTGTTCCATCTCTGTATACGACATCATCAGTTTGATCACCATTGTAGTTCCCAACCATTCCTGTACAAAACATAAACTCTCAATGTTACATGACCTACCGTCAGTATTGTTGCAAAAGTAATACCAAATACGATTTACACCATGCAAAATTGCTCACTAGTATATTGCACCCACCACCACAGATGACTATACTAATTACACTGTATTATATTTGCACAAAGGGCTAATTAAAATATATCTCTCAGTATGTATACCCTCATTCATGTACAATAATATCTGACAACAAGCTATGGTATATCATAATAATTATTGTTCGCATTATACCTCTAGTTAGTCCTCTGTATTTATCAGGAATGATGACTGTGAAGGTCAGCATACTTGTTAGATTCACCATCAATCCCATTCCATTCGGGAACGTGGCCAGAATGGAATTGGAACTGCTTCGAGACACAGTGTAGAAGTCAGTGGATATAGAAGCGTTGAGGCTGACCAGCTGGTCCGTCACATCTTCTCCACTGATTAAAATCTCTAGCTGTCTAGATGCATTCAAGCGAATCTGTTGGACAGATGATTAAAAATGATGATGGTATAATTCTATATCACGTACTTCAACAGGAGTGTCCCTGCTCATAGCGAAAGCGAAACCACCTAGTTCAGTAGCTTTAGTAGTAGACTCTGGGAGTGGTTGCATACGAGCTTGGATCCAGAAAGTGGTGTCAATAGTCAACTCCAGTAGAATATACTCTCCCCAACCGTTGAATGTGAACTTAGCTCCATCAAGGTTGGTGAGATGAGGATCACCCGTACAGAAGGCTGTGTGCGTGTGTGCGTGTGTATCATCGTGTGTGTGAGTGTGAGTGTGAGTGTGTGTGTGTGTGCATGCACAGAACATAATTATATATTTTTATAGCTGCAAGAATATAGTAAAGAGAACTGACGCAACACTCACTTCTTCTTGGTGGTTGATAAGTGGTACAAGTAACTGGAGGTCTTCTAGTCCTGTACAGTGTGTCTGCTTCTCCTCCTATTCTGCATAAATCTCGCAGCTTGTAATCAGTTTCAAGGAACTGATTTGGGAAGAAGCTAGGACTGTAGGCCACCACTCCACTGATACCACGAGCATTGTTGAGAGATCCACTCCTTCGTCTGTGATGAACATAGCACCATAAACAAAACAATTAAATGTGGAGTTAACAACGTCAAGTTTTACTAACTTATAGAAAATTCTCACCTATAGCAGCAGAGAATGGTGTCAGTCTGACTGAAGCTTGGAGTAAAACAGAACTGGTTATTATACACTGGGTCCAAAGTCAACTCATACATATCAATGGATCTAAAAGCAAAGTCTCTGAAAGCCTGTGCCAAGTTGCAAGGGCATCCATCTCTTAGTGTGGTTCCATTGATGATGTCACTATACACGGTATCGTTGTTGATAGTGCTGGTACATTCTGCACGCGCCAATTGCGTGGTGTTCATAGTTCGGCCGATATAGTACACCTCGTTATGGTAACGCCCTCCTCTAGCGAGACTGGAACATGCAATTGTTTGGCTCATGGGTAAGTTGGAGATTCGGTGATCGTGGAAGGAAGACAATTTCTCGCTATCACTACCAAAATACGAGCCTGGATTGATGTTGTAGCCGATTGTTGAATATTCACCATTCTGCGACTCCCCCCATTGCAGATCATCACAGATATACGTATAAACAGCGAAGCTTATCACACCATCAGTTATGATAATGGCTTCAAAAGAGTTCTGAAAAAAAATTAACTCCATTATAAGCAATAGAAGCAACTCTGTAACTGTTAGTGCAGTTTAAATGATATATACCTTAATGTTATAGACTGTCTATACAATTGCACGTATACGCACACACACACACACACACACACACGCACACACACACACACACACACAGCCAGCACACACACACCCCACCCACACACACAGCACTCACTCGTCCTCTCTCTGTTGCAGTGTGGGGGTACGGAGGAACATAGTTCCAGGAGGCTACTAGCATCCAGGTGGGCTCAAACTTGCCAACAATGTCAGAATCAATCTGGCTTGAAATGAAAGAGCTCACGGGACTCATAAAACGTTCAGGATCCCTGGCAGCACCACCGTACACTCTGTACTTTACGTTGGAGGCGGGGTCTCGGCCATCGTGGTCATTCCAAAATGGAGCGAGCAAGTTTGATTGGCTGATCCTGACATCGGATGTAGGGAATCGTTCTTGTGCTGTACCGAGAAAGAGAGGAGGAGTTCCAACAGTCAGCATGCCATTCGTGCAGACCTGCAGGAAAGAAAAACAATAATTATTCTATGTGTCTAGTAAGGAACTGTGAGTTAAATTTCTATAAAACTAACTATAGATGTTGAGGATACAGAAATTTCGCGCTCTATAGTTATGTTATTGCCAATGAAGAGTGGGATCTAAATTGTTAAGATAGCTAGAGCATTTACATCTTTAACTCACATGAACGTATTGTTGTGTTTCTGCTCCAAATGGAATGCCAGTGCTCGAGTAAATCCGCTGTGAACAACCATCATCAGTTTTAAACAATGGTACACCATCTTCTGGGAAGAAGGGAGGAATGAAGTCCACACCCGCCACCAAAGCTGAGGAGAGAAATACGTTTAAACTTACTCTAATTCACGACTAGGATCAAATGCTGCACCTTTAATTAACTTAACCCTTTCCCTGCTTTAATTAAAAGTGAATATTCGCATATTTTGTTTAAAAAATTTATAACTCATGAACCGTATATTAAAAACACTTGTAACAAAGTTCCACAGGTAGAACCGGACCTGTCGCATTCATGGAATCATCATTGTTGCCTAGCAACCAACCACCACCCCACAAATAACAATTGTTAACAAAAATTCATAATTATGTACACAAACAATATTGTGTGATGTTACGAAGTGACTGAACACATGATATAAGTGTTCAGAATGTTCTCACGGTGACATGGCTGACTCAGGACTCAATCAGGATCTGCAGAAACTTGTATTTGAGGTTCTATCGGCAGACGCCCTTTTCCCGGGAAATATTTTCTTCACCTACACACAGGTTTACAAGTTTAATGGTGGCTCATGATGTCCACTGTTGTACTAACTAGCCTAAACAAACCTATAGTGAAGCTATCAAGACTACAAATGCTACTCTATAGTGACTTACCAGGTTCAGGAAGATGGTCCACCTCAAGTGCGTCTTCCTCAGGATTCTCAGGCTCTTTCTTTTTAGCTTGACCTCTGAAAGGAAGCTTCCTACCTAGCTATGATCCCAGTCACTGTCCTCTCACTCTACAAGGCCATAGGCATCGATATTCTCACTCTCTAGCTTCCCTAGAACCTCCCTGAGGCTGTACTACGAAGATCTTGTAGCAATTATAAAACGGTCACTTTTCTTTCGACAATTCTGATCGAACTGTACCTTGAAGCAAAATATTAAAAATACCACGTGGAAGAGCAGCTCAATGCGCATGTGCTGGTACCTGCAGTGTGTGCATAGCTCCAACACAGTGTGCACAACGATTTTTTGAAATTTATCAGTAGCCATGCCGACTATAGTCGGCTAAAGCGGGGAAAGGGTTAATGGCTATTAAAATTGACGCTACCAAATAAAAACAGGGTAAGTTACACACTCACCTTCAGTGACAACATTGATCTTTATTATTTCATCACCATAGATACACGAAACACTTCCACTGAAATCACCAAAAATATTCAGAGTGATCCTATTCTCGAGTGTAGTGACTATAAACTCTTCGCCACTAACATCTGAACTGAACTCTATCTCTTCTTTGGACTCCAGAAGATTGAGTCTCCACAACAACGTTGCAGGGATGGTCTCAAGATTAGTTCTTGTAGGATTGATATACCGCAGACATTCAAACGAGCTGGTTGTATCAATCGTGTCACCATTCATAACAAGTTTGCGACTACTGTCAGGCTCGATACCGTACAGAGTCAGTGTATCTGCAACAAGTATATAACAAAGTAGTGCATAATAAAGCTAAAGGTACACGTCTCTATTATTATACCTGACACTGCTCTGAAGGTTGAGCTGGAGGTTGACACAGTGGAATTATAATCATCTGGGTCTCTGGCTTCACAGTTAAACTCCATCCCATCTAGCAACTCAATGAGGTCTTTGTCCAGTTCAAAGTCCAATCTCACAGAGCTGTTTGTGTCATCTTCGTAGGTAGTCGTAATGCCCAGTGAAGTGTAGTTTCCCGGGAAGACTACGGGAATGTTTGTATTGTCCGAGGTACAAGTGAGAGAGGCGGTTGTATCAGGAGGGTCAGAGTTCAACACAGTCAGGACCGGTGGGTAGAGAGTGAGCTCAGGTTCTGTGGATGAGGGGCAAGCAAAACAACGGAGTATTAAACACACAAACAAAATAACTATGTTCATTTAACTTATAATGTATACGTATAAAAGATGCTGTTACGCACTATGCATGGGTGCATGCTTATGGCATCATGGAGTTGCATACTCTTCCTAATGAACTCTTGCTAATACACACAATGGCGTAATCACAGGGAAACTTAGGAAATAATTGATGCTATAAAAAGGATGCCAAAAGTCCAAAGTCTAAAATTAATGGCTGCTGCATCAGCGCAGCACAGCCTTGCAGCTACCAATAGCTAGTGTTTTAGTGCAGAGCTAACGAGTAGCAACACTCCACAAGTTTTGCTATAATGAAAAGGCTCCGATGGCATTACAAGTGAGCAAAACTAGGCATCTCGAGAAGGGAGCATTATCTTGCAAATCTGCTAATTTCAATCCAGACTAGAAGTCTATATAAGAAGCTCTTACTTGCACTTCATTGATCCTTGAGCAGCTGTAGCAGTCTACACACACACACACACACACACACACACACACACACACACACACACACACACACACACACACACACACACACACACAAACACATTGTATACCTCGCTTGCTCATGTGTAAACCGAGGCATATAAGTATGCTTGCAAGTAAATACACTTAGGAAACATTATAATTATTTATATTTAATAACAGCTAAACACTTATGATACTGATTTACTACTGTAACAGCTATTACAGTATGTAATTAATTATACTTACCATTGACATCGATAGTGAAGCTTGGGCGTAGATTATAATAATAACCGTATGAGAGAAAGTACTCCCCCTCATAATTGAACTGGGTCCTGTTGATGTGCAGCTCAGCATGGTATGGGAATGGAGTGTTTAGTTCAACACGGAACGCAAAAGGAGGCGGGTATCCATAATAATAATAAGCCTCCCCATACGGGTAATAATCATCATCGCTGGGTATCACAACTTGGAATCCAAAACCATAGTTTAAAGCACCATAAAGGTCACTATGTGCAAAGCGGACTACAATATCTTCGCCTATATCACCAGTAGCAGAGGCTCCTTCGTAGAAAAAGATATAATAAGGATCTGAATGGGAAGAAAGCAAAACAACACAGAGTGCTAGAACAGACGCTGCCTAACAAATCAGTGTGTATGCTGCATGTGAAGAATGCAGTACATGGGGCAGATATCTAGGGGCGTGGCTGCAACCCCCACCAAACACTCAGCTCCACCCTCAGTTGTATCTATGCTACAATGCAGGAGTAAGACTGAGGGTGGACTGAGGTGTTTGCAACTCCATGAGTACAGAGGTGTAGCTAAGCAGAGCACTGGGGTTTTAGCTACAAGAATGAATACAAAATCTCACACAAAACTGTTTTGCTCATTACCCAAAGTGCGCCTGGGCGGCCACAGGCATAGTAGACAGTTGGTTTGTTTGTCTGTCTGTAATTTATGAGCCTGCTCACCTGGATGCCATAGCTCTGCCGTTTACAGCATAGATATATAGCCTTCACACAACTAGTATTGACAATGGAAGATTTCGATGTTAAAGCTTTGTTGTCGTATAAAAGCAAGCAAAAGCTAAGAAGCTTGAAGGCTAGCACTACACATGACAAAAAATGATGACTTTTAGATCTACATGCATATTTGCAGCTGAAGTGATCCTTTACCACATAAAAGTAGAATTATAGGTTGTTGCTTCTTTAGGACTCTCCAAGTGACATGCATTCTGGTTTCTGGCGGCCTGAAGTTCTCTAATTGCATGAGGGAGGGCGGCTTTTCTCATTATGTCATTATTAATTATTTGCTAGGATTGTAGGGTTGTGCGTGTGCGCACAAGGGCCATGCCTCTTCCACACTGTATGTATGTATGTAATAACTATGTATGTATGTATGTATGATACTCTGGTTTCTGGTCCACCACGCACCCGCATCAGATTTTATTCTATCTCATTATTTCTACTACACATGCGCAAAATGGTCCATATGGTACTGACAAATAATGAGTTCATAAGGTGAACTTAAATTCACCCCTGTAGTACATAACATACAACGCTCCATAATTACTATAATTATATAGATCTACTTACTGGAATGCAGAATGTGAGGGATGAGGAAAGTGCCTCCCTCTGTCCTGCACGTGTAGTAGCCTTCCAAACTAGACTGGTATAGCCCCCTGGGTGCATTCAAGGTAGTGGAGCTAGGCCAATCATTCTGGATGTAGTTAGCGGGAATAGGTACTGCACCATTGTCAATCTCCAGCATGGGGTTCACATATTGGCTAGTATCCTCACTTGTACAGGTTACACTGTAGAGGGGAGGGGGGAGGGGGACCGGAGAGGTTGTGTAAATACATGCATGTGCAAGCAATAATTCAAATCTATTATCATTAGCACGGTAGTAGTGCTAATAGTAGGGTTGGGTCAAAAACAGCAAAAAGCACCCCTCTGGATCTCACCCAAGAAATTATTATTATGTCTCACCTGATAACCCTCTCACCAATATATAATGATCGAACTATGTATGGCTGCCCCAGACCGAGTGTCAGGTCCAGAGTCAACCCACCGACGTACTCCAGCTGAATAGTCATAGTCACAGGCTCAGAATCTGGAGGGAAAAGTATATTTAATGAGTTGAAATGTATCACTATGTATCCGTTATAATTATAACACTTTTAACTCACTGGGTTCTCGACTACCGAAATCAGAAACTGAATATGAACCAAAGTAAGAGTTCTCTTCTCCGTAATATGAAGCAGCAAATCCTTCTTCTAAGGTAAGGTAACAGTCTCGAATGAAGTTCCTACCAGCAGTGCATATTCCTTTGCTTGCAAGAAGAACTTGATCACTTGATGTCAGTCTAATAGCCACAGATAGTGCTAAACCAGGCGACTCATTCAGTATTTCACCTCCCGTAATGTTAACAGTGTTGTTTCCATACTGATCATAGTAATCACGTGAAAGTGATAGCTTGCTGGCATTGACAGTAGCAACATCAATTAAAGAAGTGAAATGAATTATAATAATCTCTTCATTGATCCAATAATCAGGTGAGTAACTAATACCTACAGAGCCCCCAAGGTTCAATCTTACGTCACATTGAAAGGTGTCATTTGGCTCAATTTGAACATAGAAGGGAGCTTCAAGCTCAGCTGAAGTGTACATTTCCAACCCTATATTAGTAGAGGTTGCATCAGTAGAAGTTGCATTGATAAACTCGACGGACACCATTCGGAGATAATCTCTAGGATCTATTATGATATCAACGCGGTTGTCATCGTAGGAAATGCAACTACCCGGACAATCCGCCTGGAATGTTTCACTCGTGTTTGTATTTTTGAAAATAAGTTGGTTCAAAAAGCACGGTGCATCGATATCATACGGACGATAAAACTGATTGTTGAAATAATATCCTCTGTTGTTGATCAAAAATGGATTACGCTCAGTCACGTTGATAAAGTATAAGCTCATGGAGACTTCATAGTAGCTGAAGTAGAATACCAGTCTGTCAAGTGTAACGGATCCTATTAATAAAGAAGAGAGTACATAATATTATTGAGGCAGTGGAACCTCTCATAACGGACCTCCCACCATGACAACCTCTCTATAAAGACACTAGCTATGGCACGGATTGATACACAACAGCAACCTCCCACGAGCAGACCTTTGATTCGGAACAGCGGACAAGCTTCGTGCTCTCAATTGCAACTGTCCAATATAATAGAGTACTGTTATTGCTATACCGGCATACTTCAGTAGTGTAATACATCTATTTCAGCAAGTTCCCTAGCTTCTTGAAGTAGAATTAAGATACAGACCATACATGAGATATACTATATCTATATTTGTCCCACCAGAGGACAACCTCCGAAAAGAGGACAAAATCTCTGCTCTCAAAATTAATCGTCGTTGATTCGGAGGTTCCACGGTAAGACACATGCACACATATAGACCATAGTACATTGGTAGCTATACTAACAGCCTTTGAAATTGACATCGAATCGAAGCTAGTTTTGGTTGCGTTGAGTAACAATCTTTACTTGAAGTGGCCATGCAGATGCCCGAGATCACTATAGCAGTTTCGATCGACTTTATAAAATTGATATTGCAAGACTGAGGATGATATTCATAACCAAATAAAGAATGTGTTGCTTGAGTATATTTACGAGCACATGCAAGGTGTTGGGTGACAGTCAAGAATGAATTCACTCTAGCTACCCCCTGCAAGGTAGGAAACAAGCATGTAACTAGAACCAACTATGGACTGTTACGAGCAGTTACTTAGTTACCCGGCAGTATACCGAACATTGAGAGCTGCATGCATGCATGCATGGTTCGCAGAATGTAAAGTAGCTTTAATTATACATAGCATTACCCCTAACAAGACGCATGCATGCATGCAGCTTTACTGTACTGCATGGACAGACATCTTATAGACCTATACTAGTACAGACTGCATGCATGCAATAGCTTACCCAAACACAAGCACTGTATAGAGTTTAACGTTTGTCAGACCATTCCAATTAATACAGTAGATCTACATGCTTATAAATAATTATATTGAGTAGCCAACTATCTGTATATCGACTAGACTATGTATAGGGGTAGATTTTCATGAGGGATGGGGTGTCTTTTTCCACCGAAAGGAGAGTATAATTATAGATTCTGATCAGAATGGCTGTTTTGCACTTCATCTATATTATATAGCCAATCCACTTACCATTGCCTGATCTTTGGTCAGTCTGCCCGAAGCATGGGCTAGGAGAGAGCCCAACTACCAACAGAGCCAGAGCTATAATAAGACTCTTCATTGCAAGAGAAAGGGTCCCCGAGTTAACTGTAGGTATAAATAATCTCTACACATTATATAACAGCGATAGTAAAAAGGGGAGGGCTAGCTGCGCATGCGCAATGAAAGTCATACCACCACTTAAATTTTTGCAAAGAGTAAATGTACTTGAATTTGCCCTCAATCCCGAGGTTTCTTTATAACTGTTAGTGTTTGATCTTAAGTTAGTCAAGAGAGACAGAAACAAAACTAAAAGTTTAGTGGCTGCATATATTTTATGTTACATTGGTTGGAATTACCGTAAACCATTAATTATTGTTTGGATCCTATATAATAATTATAGTAGCCAGGTGCACATAATTATAATCAATTTCACTTATTTACGTTACTATTAAGTATCTATCAAATATTTTAATGTCTGCCTATATAGTTGAGATCCACTTTCTTCTCCTCAGCTGACTCTAGCACGGCTTGTTCTTCCAGTCCATCGTGGACTACAGGATTAAGGTTAAAACCAGTGTTAGAGTTCATGAACTCTAGACCACCGCCCCTGGCCTTACTCTTGGGTAGTCTAGATCGACACTTGACACAACAGCTGCACAAGGAAAAATAACGATGAAGAAAGCACACACTACAGAGTCATCATTGAATTAAATTCTCCGAAAAGTAGCTTTTTCGGTATAAATTATAGCTATCTTTGATGGTCGATAACTTGAATTGGGATTGTCCAATTACAAATTTAAAGAATGTGTTTTGTAGCTCTTAATTTGAAAGGCCAATCAATGTTTAAAGCAGCAATTGGCGGCTGTTATAATTTTATTAAACAATAGATTTGCACTTGAACCGCGTGTATACTTGAACTGCTAATAATTATGATGCACATACATGCACTATCTCACTAACTAAGTTATAGATCAGTCTCACCATGTGATAACAATAATCAGAACCAGTATCAGGATCAGTCCCAGACCACCCCCCACTCTGACACCGATGATCTGATTGGTCGTCAGAATAGTATATAGGAGAGAGGTTGGTTCAGTGCCAATCGTCTGCACATCAGTCACTTCAAAACCAAGAGCTGTGAACTCATCACGATGATTCTGGAGGAGGAGGGGACTATAATAATTCTATTTAATGCACACACATGCATACTACCGTACTTAATTTTCACCTGCAAAATATTCTAGTAATCCTTTGCAAATGAGCCAAATCAGCCTTTGCGATCTAACTATTGCGTTCTGGCAAGGATATCGTCATACAAATACCAGTATAGGTTTGTTAGCAGATAGATCAACCTATAATTATATAGCAATAATTATTATTATAGCTTCACGTTTTATGCTCTCAAGTTAAGGTTTTGCGATTTTATTGTTGCGAATTGATCAACCTTCACAGAGTAGTTTGATACTCGCACAATATTCTAGTAATAATATAGTTATTACGGTAAATGGAAAATATTCGACACAAGAAAATAATTATTGTAGCAATTTAAAACGGACTTACCAGTACAGCCGTTGCCAAGGCACTGCCACTGAGGAAGCCACCATCCAAACGGGCGTACATGCTAAAGCTGATACTAGACCCTCCAGTGCTAGCAATCTCGGCAATGTAGAGGTTGTCAGCCGTGAGAGTGTTCCTCCTGAGTGGGCGTGTGTGTGGGGTGTGGGTGGGTGTGAGGTTGTGGGGGGAAATGAAGTGGTTCATGTGAAGGCGAAAAAAAAGAATTATTCTCTCGTGGTTTTTTCATGCACATTAAATATTATTGTTGCATTTTGAGTGGGCAGATCAAAGGAAACACTGTGCCAGTATCTGCCATATATGGCACAGGTCAAGCCTTGAACTGTGCCACTATCTAGATACTGGCATAGTATGGCTGAAGTTACCTAAAGCCCACCCTCCACCCAGTAACCTGAAACGGTCCCTTTTATAGTATAACACTGTTAAACAGATTCAGTGGTAGGCAGAAAACGTTTTTCATGCGTCTGGTGCATTCCACAGCCACCACAAGTAGTTGAAACTAGTTGTCCTATAAAAGGAGTGATGTGTACACGGAAAGGAATGCACAACGAATCAGTTGTTACACAGCTCACTCGTGCGCACATGGGATATATTGGCTCAGTAGTGCCTTTTCCCTCGAGGCCTGCGGCCCTCGAGCCTAAGTCACTACTGAGCCAATATATCCCATGTGGCACTCGTGCATGTGTCACAACTATAACATGTTGCATAAACCTTCATTACTTCACATCCTCTGTATACATCTCAGAAATGTAGAGGTTGTCAGCCGTGAGTGTGTTCCTCCTGAGTGGGCGTGTGTGGGGGTGTGTGTGGGTGTGAGGGAGGGGCAATGAATTGGTTCATCATGTAAAGGCGAATAATATTATTCTCATGCAACATTGTTGTATGAAACTTCATTACTTAACATTCTCTGTATACATGACGTAGTTTGTACGTACAAATCTAATCACCTTGTTCTTACTTCAGGGTACGACACTAGACACTCATTGTCCTCACAGTAGACATTGATAGCATCAGCTGTGGCTGCACTGAATTGCATCTGTACCTCAACAGTGAACTGCAGGGAAAAAAATAATAATTATGGTTATAAAGAAATTCTACCGTAAATCGCAAAGAGGCTATGTATATGCTTACTGGGTCGTAGTACCGTACAGCGGTAATTATTTTGTTGGGGTAAAAAATTCGTTCAAAATACTTAAACACGGTTATTTTTGTGAGTAAAAATGACTTCATTGCCGGCCGCCGGCCTGCACGGCATTGCATGTGTTCTGGTAAACCACGTCTAGGTGCCTGGTCAGTGGTGGAGGTCAGTGATGTTCATCTATAACTGTAGGCCACCATTCCAATACATCTAGCTAAACACAGTCACTAAATGATGGAGGGAAGTCTTCCACAGAAGGAGTGTCTTTACCTCCTGGCATATATAGTGTCTAGTCTATATTCAACCAGAAAGGTTGCTTTGCTTTATAGCTAACTAGATCTAGCCAACCACTTACCATCGCCTGATCCCTCTCCCTGTCCTGATCCTGGGCAAGGAGAGAGTCTAACAACCAATTGCAACAGAGCTACGGCTATAAGAAGCTTCATTGTATATTACAAGTCCCCGAGTTTTATAGTATTACAAGGTCCCCGAGTTTTATAGCAGATTTAGGGGGCTCACTGCGCATGCGCAATGTCTACCAATGAAAGTCATAGCTCGGTAAGGGTATCCTATAATAATCACAGCCAGGTGCACAGAAAATCACATAATTATATCAGTAGATTTATATTAATAATAATTATACTAAATATAAAATGACAGTATTTCTTAATGTCTGCCTATAATTATGTTAATAATTATGGAGATCCACTTTCTTCTCCTCCGCTGACTATAGTTTGGCTATCTCTTCCAGTCCATCGTGGGGTACAGTCTTCAGGTCAAAACCAGTGCCAGTGTTGGTGAACTCTAGATCACCACCCTTACTCTTGGGTTCTTTTGATCGACGCTTGACACAACAGCTGCACAAGGAGGAACAATTACGAGGAGTGCACACACACACACTATAGTCATCAGACTCATCATTGAAATATAATTTCCCCGAAAAGTAGCTTTTTCGGTAGCTATCTTGATGATTGATATCTTAAGTTTGGACTATCCGTATTTAGTAGGTCTAATCAAATGAAGTATAGCAATTAGCGGCTATTACCTATATTATTTCAGAACCGCGTGTTAATAATCTGATGCACATGCACTATCTCACTAACTAAGTTATAGAGTAGTCTCACCATGTGATGGTAATAAGTAGAGCCAGTATCAGGATCAGTCCCAGACCACCCCCCACTCCAATACCGATGATCTGATTGGTTGTCAGAATTATAGAAGAGATTGGTTCAGTCTGCACATTAGTCACTTCAAAACCAAGAGCTGTGTACTCATCACGATTATCCTGGAGGAGTGGCAGGGTTATATTATTCTGTTCACATTATAATTTAAAAAGGACTCACTAGTACAGCCGTTGCCAAGGCACTGCCACTGAGGAAGCCACCCTCCAAACGGGCGTACATGTTAAAGCTGATACTAGACTCTCCAGTACTAGCAATCTCAGCAATGTAGAGGTTGTCAGCCGTGAGTGTGTTCCTCCTGAGTGGGCGTGTGTGTGGGGTGTGAGGGAGGGGCAATGAATTGGTTCATCATATAAAGGCGGATTATTCTCATGCAACATTGTTGTATGAAACTTCAACTTAACATTCTCTGTACATGACGTAATTTGTACGTATAAATCTAAATCACCTTGTTCTTGCCTCAGGGTACGACACTAGACAGTCATTGTCCTCACAGTAGACATTGATAGCATCAGCTGTGGCTGCACTGAATCGCATCTGTACCTCAACAGTGAACTGCAGGGAAAAGAACAAAGTAATAATTATCGTTATAAAGAAATTCTACCGTAAATCGCAAAGAGTGAGCAGTATCGTATAAAGAACCTACCATATAAATCGCAATCGAAAGACACGCAAAGCTTGCAAATAATAATGTGCATGCAATTTCCCATGCTTTGCATGCAATTATAAATGAGTGTCATTCGCATTCGATTAACCTCGGATACGTACACTGTAAAAAAAAAAGTGCGGTGAGCACACTAAAACCGTCGCATATAGCACACTTTTTCAAAAAAGCGTGCTATATGCGACGGTTTTAGTGTGTCCACCGCACTTTTTTTCAATCATTTTTTACAGTGTATATATAAAATTATACTTTCAATATAATTATATAATTATGGAGATAGTTTACCGTGTAAAGGTTGAATCCGTTGATCTCCACGACGATGACATTACCAGTCGCTTCCTCAGGTACAGTCACTGGTGGTGCAGTGGTGAGCAAGCCCTCTGTGTGTGTGTGTGTGTGTGTGTGTGTGTGTGTGTGGGTGGGTGTTCTATTTAAGTACGTATTATTATACACACAACAGAACTCTCTTACCTGTCACTTCCTCGGGTACAGTCATTGGTGGTGCAATGGTGAGGTCTGTGTGTGTGTGTGGTGTGTGTGGGTGTGTGCCGGTGTGGTGGTGTGGGGGTGGGTGTTCTGTTTATACGTGTACATTCACAACTATAATTAACTAATTTTACTATTAAACTGCTAATGCACTCACCAGCTTGACACACTCCCTCCACTAGTAGTGTACCAGCCGGACACTCACAGCTGTAGTTACCCACACTATTCACACAGAACATGGAGGGTTCACAAAGGTCAGCGGCAAATATGTCCAGAGCTGCCACCAAACACTCATTGATATCTGTGAATGGATTAAGGAGATTGTGAAGACCACAATTACATACTATACATCCATGCAGGCATGCAGGGTATAATTATAGTGTTCAGGTTCTATAGTATTGAAGGCTGCTGTAGTTTCACACAGAACACAGCTAAATTACAGTGAAGCCATCTCTATAGCGATAATAACTGTGTCTAAACAATTGGAGCAATTAGATAGTTAGGGGGTGGCAATAATTATATGCAGCCCCCCTCGCAAATAAGTAAATGACAATTCGTGTAGTGCCTGCCTGGCTACCCCCTCACCGATGCAACTCCCCCCAGGCAGTAGCTGGTATCCCTCTTGACAGGAACACCTGTATCCTCTCAGTCCTTCCAAGTCAGTGCAGATATGCTCACACGGAGACTCCTCACACTCATTGATATCTGTGAGGGTGGGGCAAGTCGTATGTATGTACGTATTAGTCACACAGTGGACCAGCTACAAAACTGACTGGTCTACAATGCATGCAATGGACCATCTTAATCAATATTCAACACATGAACGTCTCAGAATCATCTCCTTTCGCATCTTGATAACGTACTTGAGCAATCCATCTCATTGGATGCCAGCTCGTAACCAGGGAAACAGCCGCATGTTTCCACTCCCAATAATCTCACACATGACTGGGCACAGTTTCTGTCAACACACATCGCTACCGGGTCAACTACAGAAATTAATATACAAAGAGGAGAATAATTACAGTAAAATTATATAGAGGAATAATTATAGCGCAGTGGTCGTACCATTGCAGGTTCTATTGTTGGTGCTGATGGTGTAACCTTCGTCACAACTGCAAACGAACCCTCCCATCGTGTTGGTACAGTCGTGATGACAACCACCATTGAGCAAAGAGCACTCGTCAATGTCTGAAAGAAATAATGTAAATGGAAACTCTATCAATTTTGTATGGCTATCACAGTGAATTAGGGCCAGAATGCAATCGCTAATCTAAACCTAATTTATAATTTGACTGGCCTTTCAAAGAGCTACAATTGTAATTGGACAATCCTAACTCAATTAGTTATCGACCATCAAAGAGCTGATCTACTTACCTCTACATTGTGTATCATTGTAAAGCTCGTAACCAGGGTAACAGGCACACTCAAAGCTTCCTGGTTGGTTGACGCACAGTTGAGCACAACCATGCATGGTACCGTTACACTCGTTGATATCTGAGGAGATTGATAGCTTGCATTAATCGTCATTACATAGCAAGCCATAAGTCAATAGCTCCATATAGCATATAATTATAGGGGAGAGAAATAGCTATTATATATACTGAAGGTTTGTTTGTTTGTCCTTGATATTAATTTTAATTATTTGATTGTTAAAGTAATGAGCATAATTATAATTATTATTATAGCTTACCGGCGCACTTTGACCCATCTCCACGATATCCCTCAGGGCATGGACCACACACTGCCCCCACTCCTGGAGCAGGGACGTCCACACAATCCACACCCATGAAACAGTCAAAGTTGGCACAGCCATCGACGTCAGCCTCACAGAAGTCACCTTCCCAACCTGAAACGGTGTATAATAATATAATCAACTACAGGCTTATTTGTACGTACGATAACTTGGCCTGTATTAAATCTGTACCATGCATATTCAATTAAAACAAACGCCTATTGTGACAAGGTGCTGCACCAAAAACTACATACCTTGAGAGCATACACAATTGGAGACGACAGTACTGGTGCTTTGGTCCACCACTCCCTCCAGTGTGCAGTTGCCATTATTCTCACAAGCACAGATCATAATCTATTATGAGAAATGCAAAAAGTCTCTAAAAGATCTTCCGAGAAATAAATGCATGCCTCTCTATAATTATAAAGGAAAAGGCAGAGCTTCCACAGCTAAAAATCTTGAAACCAAAACCATGCAGTTGCTACTTTTTCTACAAAATGCAAACCAGTAGCCAGTTGTGAATTACACAAACCTGCACTTCCAGAGTTGACCCAGCATCCAGATCATCAGTGGCCAAAAACACTAGAGAAATATCGGTAATTTCATCAAGTTCCAACCGGAAGGTGTACTCTATGGTATAGTCGCCTTTAGGGGTAGGCAGTAGAGTGGCCCCAGCTGGCAGTCCATCCACCAATATCAGGTTGATACTACCCTTGTCATCAGTCACATTGAACACAAGTACAGCCTCTTCCCCCAGCGTAACATAGAGGCTGTCAGGACCATAGATGAGAGGAGGGAAGTTAGCTGTGCATGGGTATATAGAGTTGGCAGTTAGCAGCATGCATAGATATAGTTTGGACCAGATACAATTATTATAATTGTAGCAATCACTAGAATTCATTTAGGCCTTCGAAATTACCTTATAGTGTAATAATATACTAGTACGTGTATAAATTTAATAATTAATAATTTAATTAGAGCTAAGATGAATATGCAACCATGCATAAATAACGTACATGTAAGTTTTTCATCTTCATCGATTGTAGAAATCATGTTCATTGTTTCGAGGCCGATGTCAGTATTCCCAGTTTCAATAGAGTCAAAAATGCACTCTACATTATCCCCGCACACCAACAGAATATCAGGCGAAGCAGCAGCTACCACTTCATCCAGGTAGGGTGGATCGTGGTCAAGCACAGCATAGTCTGCAGCAGTCCTGCCCTCAGGGTAAGTGAAGAGAGACTCCGAAGCATTCAGTTGCCCTGTAAACACAATACACAGTCAGCATAAGTTGTTATAACGATGCATAATTATTATAGGCTATAATTATGGAGGAAGTAGTACTACACTCAGAACATGAGTACGATTGAGTAACAATGGTGTAGCTACAGATACAGTGTTGCGGCTTAGTAGATCAGATGTTCAGGCGTGCGTGGGTTCGATTCCTTCTTGTGGATTTTTCTTTCTTTCTTTAAGTAATAATTATTTTTCAATACATCTAACTCCTATCATAAAGTTGGGGCGACGATCCAACTTGCCACAATCAAAAATTAAATCAGAAATACATTTCACACATTTTTTTTGTTATAGTTATACACACAGACTGTTGAGGCAGTAGTACGTCAATAGCTCACATGACAGTCCCACTTGGTGTAGTAGCCTGAAGGAGAACTCAGAGAGAGGTACCAAAGTTCCGTTCCGGAATACGACATCATCAGTTTGATTACCATTGTAGTTCCCAACCATTCCTGCACAAAACAATAAACTCTCAATGTCACATGACCTGCCCTCAGTATTGTGATATAAATGCAAAATTATACTCAATAACTGTAACATAATTATGCACAAACGTATTAAAAACAGAGCTCTCAGTATATAACCTAGCTGTTTACATGACAACAAGCTATGGAAGTTTTGCATACCTCTAGTTAGTCCTCTGTATTTATCAGGGATGATGACTGTGAAGGTCAGCATACTTGTTAGATTCACCATTAATCCCATTCCATTTGGGAACGTGGCCAGAATGGAATTGGAACTGCTTCGAGACACAGTGTAGAAATCAGTGGATATAGAAGCGTTGAGGCTGACCAGCTGGTCCGTCACATCTTCTCCACTGATTAGAATCTCTAGCTGTCTAGATGCATTCAAGCGAATCTGTTGGAGGGATAATACATTTCCTATTCTGAGGTGAGTATAAGTATAGCCTCATAGTAACAACTATAGCTGTATTAACACTGTAGCTATATACGTTTGGCTACAGGCAATCTCACTTGGCTGTGAGCTAGTCCATTAACTAAAAACTGCATGTATGGCCGGCCACACATCTCATATATTCAATTCCTCTCTCTCACTCACTTCAACGGGAGTGTCCCTGCTCATAGCGAAAGCGAAACCACCTAGTTCAGTAGCTTTAGTAGTAGACTCTGGGAGTGGTTGCATACGAGCTTGGATCCAGAAAGTGGTGTCATCAGTCACCAACTCCAGTAGAATATACTCCCCCCAACCGTTGAATGTGAACTTAGCTCCATCAAGGTTGGTAAGATGAGGATCACCCGTACAGAAGGCTGTGTGTGTGTGTGTGTGTGCGCACAAAAAATTGTTGTATAGCTGCAAATATAGTTAGTACAGAACTTAAATTAAACCATGCATGTTTTCTAGGAGGTGGTTTCATGCACAAGCTACTCTACCACAAAGACTCACTTCTTCTTGGTGGTTGATAAGTGGTACAAGTAACTGGAGGTCTTCTAGTCCTGTACAGTGTGTCTGCTTCTCCCCCTATGCTGCATACATCTCGCAGCTTGTAATCAGTTTCAAGAAACTGGTTTGGGAAGAAGCTAGGACTGTAGGCCACCACTCCACTGATACCACGAGCATTGTTGAGAGAGCCACTCCTTCGTCTGCATGTGATGAGAGCAGTAGCGAATGTATAACATTAATTTTACAACTACTAGATCCCACTTGTTTAGCAGAGCTATAATTATAATTCCATTATAGATTGCTTGATACAATGTTGCTAGCTCTTAGCCAATAAAAACGCTACAATTAAGTAAGCACACTTGTAATTAGTGTATATAGATGGGCCTTTTTACCTATAGCAGCAGAGAATGGTGTCAGTCTGACTGAAGCTTGGAGTAAAACAGAACTGGTTATTATACACTGGGTCCAAAGTCAACTCATACATATCAATGGATCTAAAAGCAAAGTCTCTGAAAGCCTGTGCCAAGTTGCAAGGGCATCCATCTCTTAGTGTGGTTCCATTGATGATGTCACTATACACGGTATCGTTGTTGATAGTGCTGGTACATTCTGCACGTGCCAGTTGCGTGGTGTTCTTAGATCGACCGATATAGTACACCTCGTTATGGTAACGCGATCCTCTAGCAAGACTGGAACATGCAATCATCTCGCTCATGGGTAAGTTGGAGATTCGGTGATCGTAGAAGGAAGATAATTTTTCGCTATCACTACCAAAATACGAGCCTGGATTGATGTTGTAGCCGATGGTAGAGTAGTCACCATTCTGCGACTCCCCCCATTGTAGATCATCACAGTTATAGGAGTAGACAGCGAAGCTTATCACACCATCAGTTATGATAATGGCTTCAAAGGAATTCTGAAGAATCAAGATTATTACTTCATTAGCAGAAGCAATCTCTGTAACTGTTAGTATGATCGATGGTCACATGAATGTTATAGGCTGTCTATACAGCACACACACCCACTCACACACACACACAGCACTCACTTGTCCTCTCTCTGTTGCAGTGTGGGGGTACGGAGGAACATAGTTCCAGGAGGCTACTAGCATCCAAGTGGGCTCAAACTTGCCAACAATGTCAGAATCAATCTGGCTTGAAATGAAAGAGCTCACGGGACTCATAAAACCTTCAGGATCGCCGGCAGCACCACCGTACACTCTGTACGTTACGCTAGAGGCAGGGTCTCGACCATCATGGTCATTCCAGAATGGAGCAAGCAAATTTGATTGGCTAATCCTGGTATCAGCCGTAGGAAATCGTTCCAATGCTGTACCAAGAAAGAGAGGTGGAGTTCCAACAGTCAGCATGCCATTCGTGCAGACCTGCAGGAAAGAAGAAACAGTATCGTTGTTAGTGTTCAGTAGGTAGCTATGATTTATAGTTCTCAATAAATATAGCACTTGAGGATACAAAATAATTTTGCACTGTAGTTAACGAATGAAGAGTGGATATTTACTAAACTCTGCATATCCCTCTCTTTAACTCACAGGAACGTATTGGAAAGAATATCATCTGCTATACTTCTAGTAACAACATCCCCAAATCCCCTCATTAGAGACGCCACTGGAATCTTTAACTCACATGAACGTATTGTTGTGTTTCTGCTCCAAACGGAATGCCAGTGCTCGAGTAAATCCTCTGTGAACAACCATCGTCAGTTTTAAACAATGGCACACCATCTTCTGGGAAGAAGGGAGGAATGAAGTCCACACCCGCCACCAAAGCTGAGGAGAGAAATACGTAGATTTTAGAGTGAAAAACAATTCTAATTGACTTTACAGATGACAGTATATAAACACATTATACGTTGAATTAAAGATCGCAGCTATTTGTACATTTGAGCAGGCACATGTATTCATGCAGGTTTTACTTTGAATCATAAACTAAATATAGGGTTTCTGCTATTTTATAAATCCTATATAATTATACATATACACTTTAAAAAGCAGAATAATAATAAATAAACATTTAAGGCAATTGTAAAACACACTCACCTTGAGTGGCAACGTTTATCTTTATTACTTCATCGCCATGGATACACGAAACACTTCCAGAGAATCCGCCGAGAATATTCAGAGTGATACTGCTGTTCGGCAGTGTAGTGACTATAAACTCTTCACCACTAACATCTGAACTGAACTCTATCTCTTCTTTGGACTCCAGAAGATTGAGTCTCCACAACAACGTTGCAGAGATGGTCTCAAGATCCGTTCTTGTAGGATTGATATACCGCAGACATTCAAACGAGCTGGTTGTATCAATCGTTTCACCATTCGTAACAAGTTTACGACTACTGCCAGGCTCGATACCATACAGAGTCAGCGTATCTGCAACAACGTACAAGCACATGCAGTTCAATCAGCACAGACAGACACACAAACACACTACTACACATACTCAATAGTCAAATTGTCTGAGGAAAAGCAAAAAAATTAATGTATAAATAATTATTATGCACAATTATAGTGGGAAAATAATTTCCTTGAGGGATATACCGTAGCGCTAGAAATAATGATAATTATAGACAATTTTAAGACTCCGAAAACATTTTATGTGATAAAGATTGTGCAGGCGATTAAAAGTCTATTATACTCGCAGTAAGAGCGACAAGGTAGCCAGCCGCTCATAATAGCGTATCATGCATATACACTTCTAGTCTATACGCGGTGTCTAATTATAATTATTATACCTGAAACTGCTCTAAAGGTTGAGCTGGAGGTTGACACAGTGGAATTATAATCATCTGGGTCTCTGGCTTCACAGATAAACTCCATCCCATCAAGCAACTCAATTAGGTCTTTGTCCAGTTCAAAGTCCAATCTCACCGAGCTGTTGGTGTCATCTTCGTAGGTAGTCGTAATACCCAATGAAGTGTAGTTTCCCGGGAAGACTACGGGGATGTTTGTATTGTCAGAGGTACAAGTGAGAGAGGCGGTTGTATCAGGAGGGTCAGAGTTCAACACAGTCAGGACCGGTGGGTACAGAGTGAGCTCAGGTTCTGTGGATGAGGGCAAGCAAAACAACGGTACATATGTGTTTAATACTACATGCACAGACACACAGATCGACACACAAACACACTACTATAATTATATACATACCATGCAGCCTTGCTCATGCAATAGGTACATACACTTTACAGCTATATATAAACACATGTACTTACCATTTACATTGATAATGAAGTTTGGGCGTAGAGCAGAAAAATCGTATAATAGAAAATACTCTCCTTTATAATCGAACTGGGTCCTGTTGATACGCAGCTCACCATGGAATGAGAATGGGGTGTTTACTTCGAAACTGAACTCAAAAGGAGGGTCGTAATATCCATCCGCATACACTAGAAATCGGTCACTATATATAGTAGTACTAAAAAAGTCGCCATGTGCAAAGCGGACTACAATATCATCATATATATCAGCAGTAGCAGAGCTTCCTTCATAGAAAAAATTGTGATAGGGATCTGCACGAATAGATAGGAGAGAAATCAAAATGGAAAAACAAAGTCATCTGAAGCACTATAAATTAACACATGCATGAACTGTCTAAAGATCAAATTATTATACAACACAATAAATTAACGTATAATTACTGCAGAATTAGAATGAGCATAAATTATACAAAGTTCTCAATACTCACTGGGATGTAGAATGTGAGGACTAAGGAAAGTGTCTCCCTCTGTCCTGCATGTGTAGTAACCTTGCAGACCAGGTTCAAGTAGGCCCCTGGGTGCATTCATGATAATGGAGCTAGGCCAATCATTCTGGATGTAGCTATCGGGAATAGACACTGCACCATTGTCAATATCCAGCATGGGGTTCACATATTGGCTAGTGTCCCCACTTGTACACGTCACACTGCAGAGGGGGGGTGGGGGTCGTGTTAGTACACAAGTGTATATCATTCGATTTTACTTTGTCTCATGCTTTACCTGATGATCCTCTCCCCAAGATAACTTGATCGCATTCTAAATGGTTGACCCAGACCGAGAGTTAGGTTTAGAGTCAACCCACCGACGTACTCCAGCTGAATGGACATAGTCACAGGCTCATAATCTGGAGGGAAAAACATACAGTAATCATGGTAGTAATAAACTAACCCATGCATATATAGTTATCGTGAACTATATAATAGTTAGACACTGTTTAGGAAGTTTCTACGTGATTTAAGAAGCCCAAAGGGCTGGTTATAGTATCCCGAATGTATAGGGAGGGTTCTACTAGCCCTGGGCATTTTACATCATAGCAACCATAATTATGAGTCTCTCCTTTCCAATCAGATTTGAATGTTATCTTAGTAGCTACCTTTAGCCAATCAGATTGCAAGTATAGCTAACATGATCTAAAGCTGAATGAAATTACGTGTCTACAAGAATTAAATTAAAGCCAACATAGTTATCAGAACATGCATAATTAGCCATAGCTCACCTGGTGTTCTCCAATAATTATTGACTGAAAAGCGACCGGTATTGCTGTTCTCTTCTCCAAAATACGAGGCAGCAAAACCTTCTTCTAAGGCAATAAAACAGTCTTGAATTGAGTCAATACCACCTGCAACACATATTCCTCTGCTTGCAAGAAGAGCTCGATCACTAGAGGTCATTCTTATACCTACAGTTAGTGCTAAACCAGGAGACTCATTCAGTATCTCAGCACTTGTGAGGACAAGAGTGTTGTTTTCATTCCGATCTGAGCGAGAGCTAGACAGTGATAGCATACTGATATTTACGATATCAACATCCACTAAAGCATTGAAATGAATCAAGATAATTCCCTCATTGATCGAATAATCAAGGTCATTAACACCCACATAGGAGTACAAATTCAGGAACACGGTACACTCAACTGAGTCATTTGATTCTATTCGAAGGTTGAAAGGAGCTCCAAGCGTATCTACAGTGTACATTTCCAAGTGTACGGGCGTAGTAGAAGTTGCATTGATAAACTCGTCCGTAATCATACGGAGATAATCTCTAGGATTGATTGCGATTTGAATGAGGTTCGTCTCGTAGGCAGTGCAACGACCCGGGTATTCAGCCTGGAAGGTTTCATTCGTGTTTGTGTTTTTGAAAACAAATTCGTTCAAGAAGCACGGTACACCTGCCATGGAATCAATTGCCTCGTAGTAGTATTCACCATAGTTCAAAAATGGATTCTCCATCAAATTGCTAAAGTAGAAGTTCATGTAGACACTGTAGTAGCTGAAATGGAATTCCACAGTGTCCAGTGTAGGAGATTCTATTAAAGAGAAAGCACAACGTAACATTATTTTCAGACACATCACACAGTACATGGTAGCGATAGCAATTTTGATTGACTTTCAAAAAATTGATTGACCTTAGACGGAAGTTGGATATTCATAAGCCAACGTTAACTAAAATCATGTGCTGGTACAGTCAAGATGAATTCACTTTACCCCCTGGAGGTGGTAAATAACCGTGTAACTGGAACTAACTATGGACTGTAGTTACGAACAATTCCAATACATCACACAGTCACTAAACACACTAGCTATAATTATCATGCTTGAATTAAGCTATCTATCTGTCTAGCTGTGCATGGGGTAGACTAGAGCGACTGCATGAGGGAGGAATGTCTCCCACATGCATGCAGAAGGGGTGTTTTTATGCCCCCAGGAATACTATTATACCGTAATAGTAGAGTGGTTTTCGGGAGTAAAAGTTTCATTTGACTTCACTGCCTGCACTGCATTGCATGCGTTCTGGTAACCATGCCTACGTTTTCCGTGAGGGACAATTTCGTGGAGGTCAGCTTGCCCATGAAAATAACGAATAGTTACCCCACTACAATTACCTGCTATACGGTACATGGGGGGGATATACTGTACATGCTACACCTTTTGAACAATGAAAGTATCAATAAATGAACCTATAGAACTACACTCATGGATGTCTATATTCAACCAGAAGGGCTGCTTTGCTCTTAATAACTAGATCAAGTAACCACTTGCCATCGCCTTCCTGTCCTGATCCTGGGCAAGGGGAGAGTCCAACAACCAACAGAGCCACGGCTATAAGAAGCTTCATTGCAAGAGAAAGGGTCATTTAGCTGTAGATTTTTTTTAGGATAACAGTGTACTTAGCAATTAAAAGGGGTGGGGCTCTCTGCGCATGCGCAATGTCTACCAATGAAGTCATAGCTCGGTAGTAGGCATGCGCAATAGCTGCAGCAGTAGCAGGAGCTGCTCTTGGTAGTCACCATGAATATTTGAAGTTCTTGTCAGTCGCTGCAACACACACACACACATACTCTGTATTAGAGTAGCCCCATAATTATATAATATGCACGTTAACATGGGATGGGAGGTTTAAAAAAAGCTGTTCACTACTCAGTCATAGCTCTATAACAAAACTACCTCTATAACAAACTATACGTATAGTCCAACAATAATTAATTATCTAGCTGAGGTCCACTTTCTTCTCCTCAACTGACTGCTCTAGCACGGCTTGTTCTTCATGTCC
The DNA here is from genome assembly GCF_963675165.1 of Halichondria panicea. Taxonomy (NCBI): domain Eukaryota; kingdom Metazoa; phylum Porifera; class Demospongiae; order Suberitida; family Halichondriidae; genus Halichondria; species Halichondria panicea. Next base: position 1,151,434 of record NC_087377.1, read on the forward strand.
CTCTGCATCGTGGACTACAGGTTGAAGGTCATAACCAGTATCAGAATTGATGAACTCTAGACCACCGCCCCTGGCCTTACTGGGTAGTCTTGATCGACGCTTGACACAACAGCTGTACAAGGAACACGATTATATAAGAACCTTATAGAGATAAATTATAAACTGTTTCCTTGATTGTTGGATTGTCAAATTACAATTATATTGTGTGGCTCTTCGAATCAAATGATGTGTTTGAAGTATATATAGAAATAGGTGGCTATTAATAGATATGAACCTGATCTATAGGTAACGCATAGGTACACTCTATTATATGGTACAGTTAACAGAGATAAGCAATTTGTAGCTCTAGCAAAGAAAGGTAAGTTTATATCACAGTTATGAGATTTGTCTTGAGGTACGTATAATATGTACTTTAACACAAGAACATAATTCATAAAACAGTCTCTCACCATGTGACGGTGATAAGGAGAACCACTATCAGGATCAGTCCCAGACCGCCCCCCACTCCGATACCAATGATCTGTTCAGTCGTCAGAATAGGGGTTGGTTCAGTGCCAGTGATTGGTCGTACATCAGTCACTTCAAAACCAAGTGATGTGTACTCATCACGATGAGCCTGGAGGGAGGGCGGGTTATAACAACACATGTCAATTGTAGCAAGAAAAACAACTCATGTCCATTTTCTATAAAAATGCCAGGATCAATAATTATAATTATGTGGGTGCTTTTTTTGTTTTATGACAAATCCACACACATAAATATTCATTTTAAGAAGGGCTTACCAGTACAGCCGTTGCCAAGGCACTGCCGCTGAGGAAGCCACCATCCAAACGAGCGTACATGTTAAAGCTGATACTAGACTCTCCAGAACTAGCAATCTCAGCAATGTAGAGGTTGTCAGCCGTGAGTGTGTTCCTCCTGAGTGGGCGTGTGTGTGGGGTGTGGATAGGTGTGAGGGTGTAAGGGGAGGGAAGGGTCATCAGTAAGACAAAATAATTGTATTTTAAGGGAAAATGCAAATTTGTGGCTTAAAGGTCTATTTCTCTCGTGGTTTCATGTAAGATTTATGTACTCTGTGTATAAATTAGTATATTCATTGCATGAATCTGTTCACCATGTTCTTGCCTCAGGGTACGACACTGGACAGTCATTGTCCTCACAGTAGACATTGATAGCATCAGCTGTGGCTGCACTGAATTGCATCTGTACCTCAAGAGTGAACTGCAGAGAAAAGCGAAGTAAATTTATCCATAGGCCTACTAGTTAATAGCATATAGATATCGAATATCCTATGCTAGATTTGACAAACGTGTATAGCGTAATTTGTTACCGTGAAAAGAGTGAATCCATTAATCTCCACGACAACAGTATTAGGAAGAGCCTCCTCTGGCACAGTTACGGGTGGTGCAATGGTGATCAAACCCTCTGTGTGTGTGGTGTGGTGTGGTGTGGTGTGTGTGTGTGTGCGTGTGCGTGCGTGCGTGTGTGCGTGTGTGTGTGTGCGTGTGTGTGTGTGTGTGTGTGTGTGTGTGTGTGTGTGTGTGTGTGTGTGTGTGTGTGTGGGTATGTTTAACGTGTACACACAACACAACAATAATGACAGTATTAATAATCTCACTGAATAATAGTAAATTGCTCACATGAGCTCCTAATGCACTCACCAGCTTGACACACTCCCTCCACTAGTAGTGTACCAGCCGGACACTCACAGCTGTAGCTACCCACACTATTCACACAGAACATGGAGGGTTCACAAAGGTCAGCGGCAAATATGTCCAGAGCTGCCACCAAACACTCGTTGATATCTGTGAATGGATGGAAGGATGATTGAAGAGGCCAATAGAGTATATATAGTGGAGAGAAGAGGGATAGTGCATGATGGGGGATATAGCGTTCCGGTTTTAGCATCAAGTTCAGTTCTACTTTTACAAAGAGCACATGCAGCTATAAAGCACTGGTGAAACGTATTCACACTGTAGATCTAAACTATCCCAAATGTCAGGTGTAGTTGATCTAGCTACTATAATGTATTGTAATCACAGCCCCCCCTCACCAGTACAACTCCCCCCAGGCAATAGCTGGTATCCCTCTTGACAGGAACACCTGTATCCTCTCAGTCCCTCCAAGTCAGTGCAGATATGCTCACACGGAGACTCCTCACACTCATTGATATCTATGAGGGTGGGGCAGGTCGTATGTATGTACGTATTAGTCACACAGTGGACCAGCTACAAAACAGATATAATTATTATATACAATATGGACCATTCTTAATCAATGCTCCACTAAACACATGAATCTCTCAGAATCTTCTCTACGATGCTCTAGATAACGTACTTGAGCAGTCCATCCCATTGGACGCCAGCTCGTAACCAGGGAAACAGCCGCATGTTTCCACTTCCAATAATCTCACACACGACTGAGCACAGTTATCGTCAACACACATCGCTACCGGGTCAACTGCAGAAATTAATGCAAAGGAGTATCAATGATTTTGCAGATACATAATAATTCAGCAGTAGAAGATCAATACATTTTAATGAGGAGTAGCACAGTGGTCATACCATTGCAGGTTCTGTTGTTGGTGCTGATGGTGTAGCCTTCGTCACAGCTGCAAACGAACCCTCCCATCGTGTTGGTACAGTCGTGATGACAACCACCATTGAGCAAAGAACACTCGTCAATGTCTAAAGGAAATGGGAACACTAATCAATTTGATGTCTTTCGTAGCAATAACAGTGAATTAGGCCAAAATCAAATCACTATATCGATTTGATAGGCCTTTCAAAGAGCTACAAAATTCATCCTTCAGATTTGTAATTGGACAATCCTAACTCAAGTTATCAACCATCAAGAGTATTAGCTACTGAAATGGATCATCCACTTACCTCTACATTGTGTATTATCGAAGAGCTCATAACCAGGGTAACAGGCACACTCAAAGCTTCCTGGTTGGTTGACGCACAGTTGAGCACAACCATGCGTAGTATTATTGCACTCGTTGATATCTGAGGAGATCGAATTACCATAGTATCAACAAGTTTAAACGGGAATACATTTATATAATTTTAACAAATTAATTATAAATCTCCTAAGCAAAACATATACATAGCTACAAAAAAGTATATACAAAATACACGTAGCTACCGTGCCAGGTAATAATTATGCTTATACATAATAATCAGTATTGCCTGGAGGGGTGATAGCTTACCGGCGCACTTTGACCCATCTCCACGATATCCCTCAGGGCATGGACCACACACTGCCCCCACTCCTGGAGCAGGGACGTCCACACAATCCACACCCATGAAACAGTCAAAGTTGGCACAACCATCGACGTCAACCTCACAGAAGTCACCCTCCCAACCTGAAACAGTGTATATCATAATTATAATGATGTACAACACGACTTGGTTTTATTATTGCATATATCAACTCCTAATGCTAATTAATATGTATGTATAACTAGGTTGGTTTCTACTATATATATATTTTTTTTTTATAGCTACCTACAATAATCAACTACTATATATAAATCTTATACACTACTGCTTGTTGTGACACAGCAAAACATATTTCATACCTTGAGGGCATACACAGTTGGAGACGACAGTACTGGTGCTCTGGTCCACCACTCCCTCCAGTGTGCAATTGCCATTATTCTCACAAGCACAAATCACAATCTATATGAGAAATGCAAAAACAGCCAAATTGTCACAGATCTAAAAAAGATGCGTCTCTCGATCTACAATACACGCACTTCCACAGTGAACTAAAACCAGTATAGCCATGCAGTAGTGAATTATACAAACCTGCACTTCCAGAGTTGACCCAGCATCCAGATCATCAGTGGCCAAAAACACGAGAGAAATATCAGCAATTTCATCAAGTTCCAACCTAAAGGTGTACTCTATGGTATAGTTGCCCTTAGGGGTAGGCAGTAGAGTGGCCCCAGCTGGCAGTCCATCCACCAATATCACGTTGATACTGCCCTTGTCATCAGTCACATTGAACACCAGTACAGCCTCTTCCCCCAGTGTAACATAGAGGCTGTCAGGACCATAGATGAGAGGAGGGAAGTTAGCTGTATAGGTAAAGTTGACAGTTGTAAAAGTTGTTTGAGTCCAAAAATCACTAATTTTAAGAGAGAGGCCTTTTAAAAAGCCATCCTTTAGATTTGTAAACAGACAATTATATCGAAGATCGAGGAGGGTCCCAAATTAGTCTTCTAAGAAATCACAAAGGCCCAAGCATAATTATAACGTCATTATGGGTCCAAAATCACTAATTTATACACATCATTTGATAGGTCTATGAAGGGCTACAAAAATATATCAGTGTACATAATTATTGTATATTAGTACCTATAATTTAGTGTAAGCTCAAGCTATAATTATGCGATATACAACTTGCGAAAAGAATACCTTTATATATATATAATAATTATATATACCATTGTTATATTTATAAGAATACTAATAACGCACATGTTAGTTCTTCATCTTTATCGATTGTAGAAATCATGTTCATAGTTTCGAGGCCGATGTCAGTGTCCCCTGTTTCCATAGAGTCAAAAATGCACTCTACATTATCCCCGCACACCAGCAGAATATCAGCTGATGCAGCAGCTACCACTTCATCCAGGTAGGGTGGATCGTGGTCAAGCACAGCATAGTCTGCAGCAGTCCTGCCCTCAGGGTAAGTGAAGAGAGACTCTGAAGCATTCAGTTGCCCTGTAAACACAGACAATACACAGTCAGTTATAATTATAACGATATTATACTTTAGATCTACACGCAAGTTAAGGCATTCACATGCAGTATTCATGTCAGTATGACAGCTCTAGTAGTACTATACTCATGAGAGTCAATAGCTCACATGACAGTCCCACTTGGTGTAGTAGCCTGAAGGTGAACATGGAGAGAGGTACCATTGTTCCATTTCTGTATACGACATCATCAGTTTGATCACCGTTGTAGTTCCCAACCATTCCTGCAAAAAACACAATGAGCTACCAGACTATTGCAACAGGTTATAAATACCATACTGAAATCCACTATATAATTATACTCGACCACTAATTTTATTTGCCGAATGGGTATATAGCTACCTGTATTTAAAACATACCACTGTTAGGAGGAATAATTATATCAAATACCGTATATATAGCGAGTATAATTATTTCGAGGGTTTAAACTCTCGCGGAATGACCTTTAGAAAGGTTTTCGTGGATTTAATTTCACGGAATAGCAGCCTTTTGCAGTATGCATGCATGCGATATGGGAATAGCGGTACACGCCAAGCAATCCAGCTACATATATAGCTATACTAGCTAGCTAGAGAGTCCTAGAATGCCTAGCCTTCATCTAACTAGCTCAGCGAAAACTGCGAAACATATTTTTATGCACCCTCGAAATATACTCGCTATACGGTATAGGCAACAGTACAACCTTTCTCTCTCTGAGATACAAATTAATTCAACAAGTATAGCTATGAAAGTTGTGCATACCTCTAGTTAGTCCTCTGTATTTATCAGGGATGATGACTGTGAAGGTCAGCATGCTTGTTAGATTCACCATTAATCCCATTCCATTCGGGAACGTGGCCAGAATGGAATTGGAACTGCTTCGAGACACAGTGTAGAAGTCAGTGGATATAGAAGCGTTGAGGCTGACCAGCTGGTCCGTCACATCTTCTCCTCTGATTAGAATCTCTAGCTGTCTAGATGCACTCAAGCGAATCTGTTGGAGGGATATAAAAATTGATGCATTTCCTATTCTGAGGTAAGCATTAGTAGCCTCATAGTAACAACTCTAGCTGTATTAACACTGTAGCTATACGTTTGGCTACAAGCAATCTCACTTGGCTTGTGAGCTCGTCCATTAATTAAAAACTGCATGTATAATTATGGGCGGCCACACATCTCAAACTACTAATATATTAAATTCCTCTCTCTCACTGACTTCAACGGGAGTGTCCCTGCTCATAGCGAAAGCGAAACCACCTAGTTCAGTAGCTTTAGTAGTAGACTCTGGGAGTGGTTGCATACGAGCTTGGATCCAGAAAGTGGTGTCATCAGTCACCAACTCCAGTAGAATATACTCTCCCCAACCATTGAATGTGAACTTAGCTCCATCAAGGTTGGTGAGATGAGGATCACCCGTACAGAAGGCTGTGTGTGTGTGTGTGTGTGCATGTGCATGTGCATGCGCAGAAAAATGTACATTGTTGTATAACTGCAAAATAGCTATAATTATAGTAAAAACTGACATTTGTCTAGGAGGTTTTTACCCACTGCATTAAGTAGCATAATTATATACACTCCTCTACCACAAAAAACATTCCTGCACAACACTCACTTCTTCTTGGTGGTTGATAAGTGGTACAAGTAACTGGAGGTCTTCTAGTCCTGTACAGTGTGTCTGCTTCTCCTCCTATGCTGCATAAATCTCGCAGCTTGTAATCAGTTTCAAGGAACTGGTTTGGGAAGAACCTAGGACTGTAGGACACCACTCCACTGATACCACGAGCATTGTTAAGAGATCCACTCCTTTGTCTGTGATGAGTAGCACCATAAACAAAACAATTAAATGTGGAGTTAACAACGTCAAGTTTTACGAAATTAATTTTGATGATTAATTCTTACCTATAGCAGCAGAGAATGGTGTCAGTCTGACTGAAGCTTGGAGTAAAACAAAACTGGTTATTATACACTGGGTCCAAAGTCAACTCATACATATCAATGGATCTAAAAGCAAAGTCTCTGAAAGCCTGTGCCAAGTTGCAAGGGCATCCATCTCTTAGTGTGGTTCCATCGATGATGTCACTATACACGGTATCGTTGTTGATAGTGCTGGTACATTCTGCACGTGCCAATTGCGTGGTGTTTATAGATCGACCGATATAGTACACCTCGTTATGGTAACGTCCTCCTCTAGCGAGACTGGAACATGCAATCCTCTCACTCATGGGTAAGTTGGAAAGACGGTGATCGTGGAAGGAAGACAATTTGTTGCTATCACTACCGAAATACGAGCCTGGATTGATGTTGTAGCCGATGGTAGAGTAGTCACCATTCTGCGACTCCCCCCATTGTAGATCATCACAGTTATAGGAGTAGACAGCGAAGCTTATCACACCATCAGTTATGATAATGGCTTCAAAAGAGTTCTGAAAATTCAAATTCAAGAAAATGCATAAGTGAGCAATCGCTGTAACTGTTAGTATAGTCTCTCAATAAGTACACTTTCAATATAAGTGGCTTCCTTCCAAACATTCCCTTTGCTTGCACTACAATTCTGTTTTAAATTCGATGCTATATTATTATTGTTACGGGACCCTAAATCAGTATACAGGCTTCGTTACCATGCACACACCCACTCACCCACACACACCCACACACACACCCACACACAGCACTCACTCGTCCTCTCTCTGTTGCAGTATGGGGGTACGGAGGAACATAGTTCCAGGAGGCTACTAGCATCCAGGTGGGCTCAAACTTGCCAACGATGTCAGAATCAATCTGGCTTGAAATGAAAGAGCTCACGGGACTCATAAAACCTTCAGGATCCCCGGCAGCACCACCATACACTCTGTACGTTACGCTAGAGGCGGAGTCTCGGCCATCGTGGTCGTTCCAGAATGGAGCGAGCAAATTTGATTGGCTGATCCTGACATCGGATGTAGGGAATCGTTCTTGTGCTGTACCGAGAAAGAGAGGTGGAGTTCCAACAGTCAGCATGCCATTCGTGCAGACCTGCAGGAAAGAAGAAAACCCTTTATTATAGACCCCAAATTAGCAGGTAACTATAATTATAATTATAGTTCCCAGCAGATTGCTTGAAGATATAGTCTAGCTAGCTAGTTATAATTATAGCCAATGAAGAGTGCATGGGATCTGGAGTATTTACCAATTCTGTATACTCATCTATACAGAGTTTGGTAAATGCTCCAGAACTTAATTGAAGCAGAGGGGTGCTTAAATTTCCTAAAAATGATCAACTGTTTTTTGAAACCCTGTCAGTGTAGCAAAATAAATGCTGATTTTGCATGCTCAATAGGGATGTGGTCATGGCTAATAGCACAAGCCGATGTCCTTCCATTGAGAAGTGCTCAGTTATAGCTAGAACGGTACTGATGCTAGATCAGCTTCATGGTTGTCTGGGAGGCCAAGGAATGCTCATGCAAAGACCAGGAGTAGATGGAGCGTATTACTATAATCATGTTGGAAAGAATATCATCTGCTATACTTCCAGTCACAACATCCCCCAAGCTTCTCATTAGAAATGCCACTGGACTCTCTAAGGCCACTCCAAGTGACACTCTGGTTTCTGGTCCTGAAGTTTTTCTAATTGCATGCGGGCGGGCGGCTTTTCTCATTATGTCATTATCAATTTCACCTTATGAATCTCATTATTTTGCAAATGAATATCATTATCACACTATTTTGTACCACATGGACCATTCTGCGCATGCATAGTAGAAATAATGGGATAGAAATCCAATAATGAGATAGAAATCCAAGAATAAAATCTGATGCGGGCGGTGGACCAGAAACCAGAGTATCACTTGGAGTGGCCTAACTCACATGAGCGTATTGTTGTGTTTCTGCTCCAAATGGAATACCAGTGCTCGAATAAATCCTCTGTGAACAACCATCGTCCCTATTCAACAATGGCACACCATCTTCTGGGAAGAAGGGAGGAATGAAGTCCACACCCGCCACCAAAGCTGAGGAGAGAAATATGTACGTATAAGGGTGAAAGACAATTTTATTTCTATATACATGTATACTAACATAACTTATATAAAATAATTATGTTTGGGTCAAATGTTGCACACCTTGCGACGGCTATAATTTATTATTAATTTGATATAACAGAGTAAGGCACGTAGACATGCACACTCACATACCTTCAGTGACAACGTTGATCTTTATTATAGCATCGCCATAGATACACGAAACGCTTCCACTAAAACTGCTGAGAATATTCAGAGTGATCCTATTCTCGAGTGTAGTGACTATAAACTCTTCGCCACTAACATCTGAACTGAACTCTATCTCTTCTTTGGACTCCAGAAGATTGAGTCTCCACAACAACGTTGCAGGGATGGTCTCAAGATCCGTTCTTGTAGGATTGATATACCGCAGACATTCAAACGAGCTGGTTGTATCAATCGTGTCACCATTCATAACAAGATTGTTAGGCTCGATAGAATACAGAGTCAGCGTCTCTGCAACAAATACATAATCACAGTAGTCATAAAGCGATAATTATACGGTTAATTAATTACCTGATGGTACTTTCCTAAAGGTTGAGCTGGAGGTTGACACAGTGGAATTGTAATCATCTGGGTCTCTGGCTTCACAGATAAACTCAAATTCGTCTAGCATCTCAATGACGTCTTTGTCCAGTTCAAAGTCTAATCTCACAGAGCTGCCGGTGTCATCTAGGTAGGTAGGTGTAATGCCCAGTGCAGTGTCGTTTCCCAGGAAGACTACGGGAACGTTTATATTGTCAGAGGTACAAGTGAGAGAGGCGGTTGTATCGGGAGGGTCAGAGTTCAACACAGTTAGGACCGGTGGATAGAGAGTGAGCTCAGGTTCTGTGCACGGGAAATTACCAGCAATGTTCATTGCATGCAATGACAGTCTTGATACAAATTCAATTCAATTGAAATAGCTACGTCTGAAATATTACTGATTATTAATTTTAACGTTCAAAAAAGTTAAACAAATGATACATGCATGTGGCAGTGCTACAGACATGCATGACTGTATTATAATAATCACAGTATTCCCAAAATGATAAGGTGGCCTGCTGGCTAGAAAAGAGCTTGGTAAAAATAGCATATAATAATTATTATCTTATGGGCTACAGACATGCATACAGTACATACCGTTGACGTTGATGACAAAGTTAGGGCGCAGATTAGTGTACTGGTATATGATAAAGTACTCTCCCTCATAATTAAACAAGGTCCTGTTGATGTGCAGCTCAGCGTGGTATGGTATTGGGGTGTTGATTTCAAAACGGTACTCAAAGGGGGGTAGGTAATATCCATTGGCATACACTTCAAATAGTCGTTTTTCAGTAGCTGAACCATAAAACTCGCCATGAGCAAAACTGAGTACAAGATTGTCATATACATCAGCAGTAGCAGAGGCTCCTTGGTAGAAAAATGTGTGAAAAGAATCTGATAGGAAGAAAGCAAAATGCAATAAAATAATTCTCAGCAGTCCACGCAAGCACTAATTTATATAGAGGTGCACACAAAACCTTAGCCTCGATCCCAGGCCGAGTTTTTGCTTTTATAACGGTTAGGCGAACAACTAGGCCTGGTACTAGTTGTCTGCGCATGCGTCAGTCGTTCGTCAGATTCTGACGAATGGCTCACTTTCGTGACATTTATATTCGTGTACTATCGTGTACTATCGTGTACTAGAAGTCAGTTCCCGTTTTATCATTATTAGAATCGATTGGAATGGCTCTTAGCTGAAGCTTCTCTCTTCTCTGAAGCTTAGAAAACATTATTCTGAAGACTGAACAACAAGGGAAGAGGTATAAAGCTTTGTCAAGCTTGTTAAGGTCAGATATTTTTGTGTGGACCCTATGCTATCAAGCCTTGTTCATGTTTAGCAAGATCCTATAGTTCGTCATTAATTTAATAATAATTATAGTGGATCAAGTGAAGAGTGTGAGCTAGAGAACTTGGTGCTGCCATCATCAGCTCGTCGACAATGACACTATAACCTGTTTAATACGAGAAACTAGATCTACACGTATTTAGAATGTCTACTTCTCTGTACAGGAACAATGGCTAATATCCAGCTATCCCAACAGTGCTCCTCTTGGCTATACTAACAGACGAGACTGGACAGTTTGAGGTAAGGGTTTAACCGTCTTTGGTTTCTTTTAATATTGTCCTATACTCACAGGACTGAAGTATGACCTGCTCGTTCGAGCGTTGCTGGGTAGCTCAGAGGCATCAAGAGAATCTACGTTTTCTCAAGCAAAATTTAACTGAGTTTACGAGTTGGGGCCTAGAATCAGAGAAGTCCAGCAGCCTGCTAAATCTTTTTGAAAGGTAATTTGAAGGCATTCAATCATCCTAAAGTTGCCCTGGGTCACTGTAATCGTGTTGCAGCACAACTGGCAACTCCCCAGGCCCTTGTGAAGCAGCTCTCATGTGCATCTTTTGTGTACTCACTCTGTGCATTTTCTGTGTACAAATTTCAAAATATTTTTGCCGACCACAAATACAATGAAAATTTAACGCATGCGCAGACAACTAGTACCAGGCCTAGTTGTTTGCCTAACCGTTATAAAAGCGAAAACTCGGCCTGGGATCGAGGCTAGCAAAACCTGTGCTATAATTACTGAACTAACACATGACACTGTCTATATAATATACAATTATAGATAAAGTATAAATTTTCGGATTTCGTGGATTGCACGTGCGTGTTTTCGCAGCACCTATACCAATACTTGTTTTCCTAGACCCACCCCTGCATGTACATGCATACAATCAGTACGTATATCTATTATTGCCGAGCACCTTAGCACGAGGAAACTAATAATTATATCGAAGCACGGAAAACCTTTATACAAACGTGGCACGTATCTACTTACAGGGATGCAGGATGTGAGAGGTGATGTAGCCTCCCTCTGTGCTGCATGTGTAGTAGCCTGTCAAACCAGCCTCGAGTATCCCCTGGGGTGTAGTCATGATACTGGAGCTGGGCGTATTCTGGATGTAGTTAGCGGGAATAGACACTGCACCATTGTCAATATCCAGCATGGGGTTCACATATTGGCTAGTATCCTCACTTCTACATGTCACACTGCAGAGGATGGGGGAGGGGTCATGTTAGTACACTGCACATAACATCAAGCAAACACCTTATTTTAACACCATGCTTATTCTGGGTTTTCGAATGCGAGATTAATTAATGACACTATACAAGACTGATACTGTTTTAAGCGTTGCGAAATTCGCATAAGAAAATGCATGTGAATGCTCACTCTTTGCGAGTTTTTCGAATGCGATTTTAAATTATTCGAAAACTAGCAAAAAATTGAAAGAACCTCGTATTCGAAATCCAATACACGATACTACATTTGGCTCTACCTGATGACCCTCTCTCCTAGATAACTTGATCGCATTGTGTATGGCTGCCCCAGACTGAGAGACAGGCCCATAGTTAACCCACCAATGAACTCCAGCTGAAGAGACAGCGACACTGGCTCAGATGCTGCAGAGAAAGGATATAGTTAGTATGTGCATGGGTGTGAGGTATATTGTGTGTCCCAAAGCTCGAGGGCTGGAGGGAGGATACTATGTAACACATCATTATGTATCGGTATGCATGCGCAAGTGAGGTATATATATAATTATGCATAGTAGTGTGTTTGTGTGTGGACTATTACAGCTGCATAAAGTGCAAGTAAGAGTTTCTATATAGTCATGTTTTCTTAATTCGTGATTGGTTCTCGAGTTATGCCTATGTGGAATGCCATTGTATATAATTATCCTTTTCAGAAGAGTGCGCAGCAAAACTTGTCCATGGAGTGTTGCTACGTGTACTCCAGTTAGTAGTTAGCTTTGCACTAGAACGCTATTATATATATATATAATATCATGCATGTGCATTTACAAATCTACGTAATAATACAGCATAAATAATTATAATTATTGCTCACCTTGTGTTGTTCGATAATTATATATTGGATAAACAAAGCTGCCAAGCTCGCGCTCAAAATGCGATGTAAGAAATCCTTCTTCTAAGTTCAAGTAACAATCCTGAATCCGAGACTCAGCATCAAAGTCTCTGACGCATATTCCTTTGCTTACAAGAAGAGCTCGATCACTAGTGGAAATTCTGATGGCCACAGATTGTGCTAAACCAGGCGACTCGTTCAATACTTCAACACCAGTGAGGACCACAGTGTTGTTTCCATCCTGAGACTGACGTACGCTAGACAGTGCAAGTTCGACACTGAGATCGACGCTAGAAACATCCATTAAAGCACCGAAATGTATCAAAATGATCCTGTCATCAATCCAATAATCAATTTCGTTAATACTGATGTATGAGTACGTGTTCCGGAAAAAGTCGCAACTAAACGTGTCGTTTGATTGTATTTGAATGTCCAAGGGAGCTGCAAGCGTATCTACAGTGTACATTTCCATGGGCACGCGCATAGTAGAAGTTGCATTGATAAACTCGTCGGTAATCATACGGAGATAATCTCTAGGATTCATCCTGATCTGAATGAGATCCCTGAAGTATGATTGGCAATTACCCGGGTATTCAGCCTGGAAGGTTTCATTAGTGTTTGCATTTTTGAAAACAAGTTGGTTCATAAAGCACGGTACTTCTGACATACTATTAAACATATCGTAGTAGTAATCGCCGTAGCTCAAAAATGGATTTTCAATCAAGTTGTTAAAATAAAAGTTCATAGAGACGTCAAAGTAGCCGTAGTAGAATTCCACTCGCACAAGTCTAACAGAATCTATAAAGTAGAGAGAACACAATATTTAGGCAGTGCACAGACACATGCATATACACTGAGTAGACTCGATCTCATTAGTCCGGCCATCCTTGGGGACAGTGCAGCTTGGCCGGAATAGCGCTATGACCACATTTCCTAATGACAATACCGGCCTCGAATCTAATGACTAATTTTGCGGTTCTGTCTCAAGGATAATAAATCATTACGCTCTCTATTTAATCATTTTAACTGCCAAACCACACACAAAACGTGAAAGCCGAAATAGGGAGAGTATAGTGTACACTGATGCTTTGCAGTTCATGATGGTAGCTATTAAAGCAAATTTCTATAGACGTCTCATAACATCAATAATTATGAACTGAGATTCATTGTCGAGATATTCATAAGACAATAACACACACTAAAGAATGTGTCGCTAGAACAGTTACACCCAATTTTACGAGAACACACAAGGTGTTTGGTGCCACCAAGGAATGAATTCACTCTGGCTACCCCCCAAGGCAGGAAGTCATCATGCATGCAATTGGAACCAACTATAATTATGTTGTTCAAGCAAGTCACCTAGTCTACCAGTACCAAACATTGGGAACTACTGGTTCACAGAGTACGAATCTAGCAAGATGCATGCAGCTCTACTGTACATAACAAACAAAAATGCCTCATCAGGCAATAATTATCATTATAGCTGTTGTTCAACTGTACCCCCAGCAAGGGGATAAATACATGTGTACATCAATATCCTACCGATAGGCTTATAGATATCTGTAAAAACAGCTATCTGTCTAGCTGTAAGGATTGAATATGTATGAGGGAGGGTTTTACCATAGATAATAGTTTTACCACCGGAATAATTATTTTATTTTGCCAAAAAAGCTTCTTTTGCATGCATTTCATAGCCAACCACTTACCATCGCCTGATCCATACTCCTGTCCTGATCCTGGACGAGGGGAGAGTCCAACAACCAACAGAGCCACGGCTATAAGAAGCTTCATTGCAAGCAAGCGAAACGATCGAGTTTAGCTAGGCTGCTGGTAGCAATAATGAAAGAAAGGGGAGTGGCTGGATGCGCATGCGCAATGAAGCACACACCCATAACACCTCACCTGATCACACATACATAAAATTAAAAACAGGAGCACATTACAGAATGTGCTCCTGATAAAAAACAGGAGTACATTAATGAACTCCTAAAACTATAGATCAATCACATTATTTTGTCTCTAAAATAACGCTAGATCGACAACACACATAATTATAATACATAAACATGAAGCTTGCACTGCAGTTTTTATTAGAAGGCTGAGGCTGAGGCCACCTGTGTAGAAGAGAGGAGGTGACAATGGAGCCATGCTACACAATGTTTCTCTTACCTGGTCACACTCCACATACTTGACACTGGGTAGCCCTCGCACTTTATCGCGAGCACTGTGTTTGGAAATGGGAAAAAGGAGTACAGCACTTAGTAAATATGACACAAGAAAGTGGAGGGGGGGGGGAGGGTTGGGAAGAAGATGTATACTCTTTAATCTTGCTATTATTTGTCACATCTCATTCTATGTCCTCTAACTTAAACCACTTGCGTGACAATACATGACCACAATAGAGAGAATTCATACTTGTACCGTATTACTAGAATATTTTGCGAGCATCAAACATTTGCGAATTTTGCGAGGGTTGATCAATTTGCATCTGGCAAAACCTAAATTATTACTAGTAAATACACACGATCCTTGCCAGAACGCAATCGTTAGATCGCAAAGGGTAAACTTTTCTGCTGATTTGGCTCATTCGCAAAGGTTTTTCATTAGCAAAATATTCTAGTAATACGGTATATAGTGGGAAATTTTCGAGGGGTAACAAATTCGTTATTCGACAAAATGTTACCCCGAAAAAATGGAACGCATGCAATGCAGTGCATGTAATAAAGCTTATATCACCCACTATATAATTATACGGAATACAGCCCAGGCCAGGACTTTCCCCAAATTAGATTAGCTCTGTACACTCATACAATTACAATTCTAGCTTAATTATATATAGCTATTTAAATAGGGACACCCTGTTCTTTGCTGTACATGTGAGGGGAGGAGTGACTGTGTCAAAGAAAGAGGGAATGAGTGGGAAAATAAACATTCAATATCCCAAACGCTTACTCTGGATCCATGACAGCAGAGAAGGCTTTAAAGCTGAACTCTGCGCTGACACTATTCTTCCCCCCTACTGTGCGGAATATCTCTCTGACAGCTTCCATTGCCGCGGAAACTGCAATAAGTACATTGAAAATGAATTAACATTATACATTATACCTACTCCTCAATATAATTATAATTGAACGGACACCTTTTTGTGGAGCAATGTTTTGGCCATTATACAGTGGCGGGCACCTTGGTGAAAATCATTTGGGAAATTAAAAAAATAACATGGGAAAGCTAGGGATATGGTATGACTTTTATTACACGCTTATTGCATTGACAACGTTACATACGCTTCACTTGTTTTCCAGACATTCCTTTGTTTATTGCCCCACCCACTGACACCACCATCCTTTTAAATTTTAGGACCTAGACTTCATATCACATGTACAGTTGGCCTTTATTGTCTTAGCATTGTAAAACTTCGATTTAAGGTGACCCTTTAAACACTTGGGCATTTCGCCCATATTATAGTACCATGTACATTAAAACCTACTTTTGCAAACATAATTTAATATTTAAAAGTGTCGCCTTAAATCGAGGTTTTATGGTATACTAATTTTTTAACCTTGTTCGGCTGTGAGCTCATCTTTGAAAGCAACGATGTAACTGTCGCTTATCTTAGACGGGGAGTCATCTGCCAATAGTGGAGCTGTGTGTGTGTGGGTGTTTGTGTGTGTGTGGGCGTTTGTGTGTGTGTGTACGTGTGTGGGAGGTATGAGAATACTTGTAGGCTATGGCATAGGTATACATATCTATAGCTAGCTTGACATAATTATGCACACACGTATACGTACACGTACTTACCCAAGTTAGACATGTTGTGCTGGCCGGCCAGATAATTCTTTATTAATTATGAGTCAGGTTTTCCCCTAGATCTAAAACAGGGGTGGGGCTTGTAATTGTCTGCATGGCAATGTCAGCATTCGAAAAAAAAACCGTTTGCTACTGCCTAATGAAAGACAGTAGGAGGCTGTTGCCTAATGCATACCTGTACACTGTTATATTATTATTATGTTGTCATAATAATAATATATAATTCCTGCAACTATCCAATTTCTAACCCAGTTGCTCCCTACAAGGCTCTTAGTATATACCCCATAAATCTCACTTTTCTTATAAGTATACTAATACTCAGGTTTTTCACACAATACCTTCATTACCTTCCCACATGCATCCTCCCACCCATAATTGTTTACCTCTTCTCTCATGCAGGTGAACTATAAAGATGGTGGTGGTCTCAACAAAATGCTCGGGCACAAGAAATAAAAAATTATCTACGTACATGTACATGATTGTTGCTCTCTTATAATTATATAATTATGACAAAACGAACTATAATAATTATTATTAGCAAAGCAATGAATTGTTCGGAAAAAAACCCGTTTGCTACGGCCTAATGAAAGACAGTAGGACTGCTGCCTAATGAAAGGTAGTAGGGCTGCTACCTAGCAAAAAAAAACAAAAAAAAAACTACCACTGTAGCCGGGGCTGCTGTTGACTATCACAATGAAAGACTACAGGAGGGCTGTGATCTAATGAAAGACTACAGGAGGGCTGTGATCTAATGAAAGACTACAGGAGGGCTGTGATCTAATGAAAGACTACAGGAGACCGACCTGTTGACTATCACAATGAAAGACTACAGGAAAGTGAGATACGGCAGGTTTCCCGGCCACCCACCTACAGCTCCGGAGCCCCGGTTTATAACCCACACGCTACATGGGTGAACTGCAACAAGTCAATAACATAGGAGGAAGGGAATCTTTTATGTTTTAATGTAACAAATAATGCCTTGTTGTCCCTGTGGCGCAATTGGTCCTGGTGGACCTTGTAGGCCCTGTGCCCCTGGCAAACTTTGCGCCCCTTGTAGGCCCTGTGCCCCTGGCAGACCCTGCACCCCAGGTGGACCTGCCGGACCTATTGCACCTGCAGCTGGAGGAATGGGAGGAATTATTGGGAATACCCTATTACGGTTCCACCGGCAGAAACCCATGTCCCGGAGCTGCCATGCCAGGAACTTGACGTTTAAGGGATTGGCGCGGAGGGAGCCTGCAGAAATAAAATGGGGCATTAAGCAACCTTGAACGTGCATATTTTCCACTAATGACGAAAATCTTTTTGTGATAAAATCCAAACACAACGAAAATGAATCTGTAATAATTGGAATTTAACAAAAAAAAAAAATTAATCATCCGATTTACTGATCCTACATAATTATAATTATTATGTCCTATACCTTTGCACAGTACTGTATAGCGAGAAAATGGGTGCACATTTTTGTTATTTGGCTCAAGTTTCTTCAGCAGAAAACTTTGTGCAATGCCATGCAGGAAACCACATCCACCATTAGCTTTGCATGTGAAATGCCAGTGTGTGGGAGTTTATCACAGTTTTAATATTTGCATTAATTGTTTTGCCCTCGAAAAACGAAAAATATTTGCACACAAAAACTTCCCGCTATACGGTATAAATTATTACATTACATTATATTTATTAGGCTTTTTTAATACAATTAACATGATGCTAGCTTACGGTGGTCGTTCTGGATATGTTTCATGTATCGCGAGGCCTCTGCAGCACAATGATTCTTATTATTCCAGACTGGGACATTCTCCCCCTTGTAAGAGAACGGCATCTGTGTATAGGAAGAAATTATAATTATGTCAGCTACGAAACAACTTAATTATGACTATAGTCTTGTTTTTTCACTTTAGAAAAAAATATGATTAGTGAAATTTGCTTTATTAGCAAGCGAGAGTAACAAATTTAATAATTATATCGTAAGATATCGTGACAGCTATTAATACCATAACAAAAATTACTTCCTATTTCCTGTCCTAATTTTGGCAGGTACATTGTAACGTGTTAGTGTAGAGATTGGCAAACACTGAAGCGCAGTTAAAAACTGAATATTGATTTGTATTTTTATTGAGCTTACATAACAAATAATGCGCTACACGTGAAAGTTTATGTTCATATCTTCCATCACTCAAGAGGAATTGAAGGAAATGATCGTCTTTATGTTCAGGATATTATACAGTGCTTGGGCCTTGTTGTCCCTGTGCCCCTGGTGGACCTATTGTACCTAGAAGAATGGGACCAATGGGAGGAATAATAGGGAATACTCGATTCCTATTCCACCGACAGAAACTTAAGTCCCGCAGTTGCCAGGCCAGGAACTTGACATTGAGTGGATTAGGGCGAAGGCTGCCTGCATGAGTTGAACACTTCACTATATAGCAATGTCATATTTACTCAATCTTCAAGAGTGTATCCATCGAAATTCGAACCTTTGAGCATAGCTTTGAAGGTAGTACAAGCATTATAATTTTGGTAATCTTCACAAGAGCTTTGTAAGTTGCAGCCTCTGAGTTACTTGCCTGCATAAATTCTTCCACCCTGTGGACGCGACTCTTTTAAACTGTCTAGAGGAGATTGCCTGTAGCTGAAGCGTATAATTATAACGATGTCATGCATGACAGAGCCATATAGTTCTCTGCCACAGGGACAAGCACTCAGCTATCTGTGCTGTTTAAAAACTGACTTGTTCAGCAGGAGTGAGTCCCCGTGAACATTTCCAGGTTGTCGAAATGAGCGGCCAAGTACAAACTCTTTTGTGACACGAGTACCGTGATAATATATTATTAATTTTATAATTGTACTGTCAGAAATGTGTTGAGCTGCATGGTTGCATATAGCACAGCAGGCAGTAATATAAACGGACCAATCACATGCTCACATCATTGTATGTATATGCATGCTCACTTCATTCAATATTTCTTCAAGCTCTCAGATCATGTGGATGAAGTAAAAAGACTACTTACCTTGTTGAGATGGGTAGTGAATTCATTATTATCCTATAATTATTTTTCTATTATAATTTTGTTCTTTTCTATGACATTGTGGCATGCTCTTATATGACGTACATGCAAGTGTTGTATACCTCAACGTCCCCCTCTTCGTCTAATAACGCTATATGTGACACACTTTTTTCTTCTTCAAGTCTATAAGCTTTTCGTTGTGAACTTAAGATTACCTGGGATCCCTGTTGCAAGTAGCATTGAGGAGGACATAACAGTGCCTCGATAGTTCCAGTTCTTGTCATGAATTGTAGGACACTCACCACGGCACAATCTTGCGAGTTAGTGCTCCTTTCCTGGTTTGAATATTTGTACCACATGTCTTGTGGAAAAATTAAGGTGCTCGTTCACATGCGCTTCTTGCTCTATTACAGCAGCTTCTAATTATCTTGGAACAGTCTCATCGTTTGCACCTGTTATTAATAGAACATATTTTCATATAAAGAATAACATGAACACGTTATGATGAGCAATAAGTTTGGTAATAAGACGACTGTTATATCTGCTCTCTCAATTGTTCATTGGTCAGTCTTCTTCCTTGAAGTGTGACCCTGTATACAAAACACATAAAGCAAGTTCATAGTAAGTTTCACGCTTATCCATGACAGATATTATAATATCCAAGTTCGAAAAGATTGATCCTTGAGATCAGCCCGGTCTTTCCAGGAGAACTCCGTCTGTATGGAATAAAATACAAGCTGCATCATAGCGACATTATTTTGTCCGCATGCACATGACATAAATAATAGACTTAGACTGCATGCTAAGTTTAATTTCGCTACTTACGATTACGGGAGCTCCGATTGCAATATTAGCTAGCAGGCTAGAGCTCACCCTCGAGGAAGTGCGGCCTGGGATTGAGGCTAGCTAGAGCTATGCTGATAGCAATGCAAGTAGTTTCATAACTTAATAATAATAGTTTTTTGTGCAGCGTTCTTCAATTCTTGAAAAGAAGTGGAAGTACCGAGGCGTTGGTATGTCCTAGATATTATTTACAGCCCAGCGTAACTATATAGCTAGCTAGCTGCATAAGTATAATATTATTATAGTACAAGTCAGTAACACTTACGAGATTCTTGTGTTTGAGTCCTTTCTGGGTGGAGGGCAGCAGAAGTGATGCCTCAGTGGAGATGCACGTCTCACGTCTTGGAGTAAAATAATGGCTGCAAAATTGAACAGGATGAAAGTCCTTAACACACAGTTTTAAAAATATCAACCATATTAATTTTACTTCCTCCTCTTGCTTGACCCAGGATCTTTCATAACATAAACCTATAAAAATTATATCCTGATAGCTATTACCTTATTAAATATTTTCATTGACCTGACCTGTACTCGGTGTGGACGGCCACACTGTGGTCATCGTCATGATCCACTCCTGTCCACTGCAGCAGTAGTATACGTTAGGGCTGAAATGCTTCTACACTGACACTTTGCTTAACCTGTATAATTATTGTTATGTACACCTATAGTATACCCATGCATAGCTAGGCCTATATATAATAGTGTGATTGTTGTCATCTCAACTGAGCAATATCTTCTTGATTTTTCATAATGGCGATGAATGGGAATGGGATCAATTTTGCACAAAAATTAATAATGAGTATATAATTATAAATTCAGCGATGGGATAAATAGACATTTTTTTTCAAGATAGCGTTTTCTGACAAGTTATTTCGACGTTCTTCTTTTTACTTTTCAACACACGATGACTTCTCACAATATTTTTTTGAAGATGTTTTTCGAGAGAAGGTCGGTAACTGTGCACTGTCATTAAAGGAAAGGCTCGGTTGTATCTCAGAGGAAGGATAGACGATATGCCCCGGTGAAAAAAGTCAAGACATTACCCAGTGTTGTCACTCCATTATCACCTGCAAAGTGATGTAGCTATTCTGAAATAATAAACAACACGAAAATTAGGCGAGAGAATCGACACATCAACTGCCCACGCAGCACCGCCTGCAGTTATCTACAACGTGACGTGAAGCTATCAATACAAAAATTCATGTATTTGCATGCCAAAGAGAGTCGATCATGATCGCTGTTTGAAGAATGTCAAAAATGTAACATGCATAGCACTAATAGCTATTACTAACAGTTCTGTGTGAGCCTGTTACTTTTATAAACACTAACTATTTATTTTTAGTGAATTTGTAATTAACGCTAAATTAAGACCGCGCTAATTTTCCTTGTATTAATTATCTGCTTGGAGTGAACTATGCCATTGTACTCTTGATCACAATTATTGCAAAAAGCATTTTAAAATATTTCTTTCTTCTCTTTTTTCAATAATATATTATTGAGTATCTGTTATCCTCCTTGATCTCGTAGCATGTGTAATCTGAACGTGATCCTGGTGTCACGGATGCTGCCACTTTGGAACTTGGAGTGGTAGCCCTTTTTCATCTAATATCTGACTCTGAACGTTTAAAACTATTTGCTACAAATCTGCCACCTAAAACTGTGTTTACTGGTCCGTCGTATGTAAGGTGGTTTGCTCTGTCGAGGTTGTCAGCTAGTTCCCTGTGTCCAAGCTCACGAAGGAACGTGGTGGACAACTACTGCCGTCTCCACCTCCTGGTTGGTGTCTGGTGTATCATATTCACCTGGTCCGTCTCTCTCTCCTGGTTGGTGTCTGGTGTATTGTTCACCTGGTCCGTCTCTCCCTCCTGGTTGGTGTCTGGTGTATCATTCACCTGGTCCGTCTCTCTCTCCTGGTTGGTGTCTGGTGTATCGTTCACCTGGTCCGTCTCCCCCTCCTGGTTGGTGTCCGGTGTATCGTTCACCTGGTCCGTCTCCCCCTCCTGGTTGTTTATTCTCTGTTTAACGCTTAGCTTGGCTGGCTTTTTTATCTATTATGGTCAAGCTTGTCCATAAATAATCGTTAAAACACTTTCATGACCGCCACCTGCATGGCCTCTGAAATGAGTTAGTTATTAGCAACCTCTTCTTGGTAACCGACTCCGATCCCAACGTAACTTTTCCTGCCAAGTGGAGACTTTCCATGCCACTTTTACATGCAACAAGTGCATGCATGTGCAAAATGATGTTACGTAGCAAATTTTTATGTTACATGGCAAATTTTATAAGGCTCTATAATATACTCAATAACGAGCCCAATAACGAGACACAGTATAAATGGTGCTATAATATTTAACAGGCCTACATGCACGACAGAATTTTTCATGCATGCATGGTCGATAATTTCCCACTCTCTGTGATTCTGCCTGAATGCAGCAAACTTAATGCATCATGATAATTATCATGATTGTGTGTATATTAGTATAATTATAACTTTATGTTAGAGAGTTATGAGCACTGAAACTGGGTGTTCTCCGTATAACGCCTTGTGGAGTACTTACATGCCAATATGATCAGACTCTTATTTTTGGAATACAAATTACATTCACCTACTATGACGGTCGACGTGTATAGCAACGGCAATTGAGATAAGGCCGATAGCCACACAGACATTATTCATTTCGTTGCATTTCATCTGTCAACAAACCGGACCAAATGAACTTCATTATAATGGACAGAAGCAAGAGATCGCGTTCCAGGGACAGAAGCAAGAGATCATATTCTAGAGACAGGGACAGAAGCAAGAGATCGCGTTCCAGAGACAGATAAATATTCAGGATAAATATTGTGGAAGTAAGTGTTCATAATTACTATGGTGACCAAATGTCTCCTGTCTTATTGTTGTAAAAGAACAAAGTCCTAGCCTAACCAGGAGGGCTGCACATACTAGCCATGGGCTGTGACCAAATGTCTCCTGCCTTATTGTTGACAAAGTTCTAGCCTAGCCAGGAGGGTCACCAATTAATAACTCATTAACTTGATAATCAATGTACATGCACACTAAAAGCTAACTATAGTCCAATTACTTCCTAATCTGTCTTAGTATTGTCTTTACTTTGTCTTGTATTTGTTAGAAACTTCTTTCTGTGAACACTCCTTCTTTTTGATGATCTTTGAGGAAAGCACAGGCTCTGTCTGCGCTGGATGCTTTGGACAAATCTTATGGCTTGAAGTATAGTCTTTAATGAGTTCAGCTTCGGTATCTGTAAACTTTCTTCTTTTTGTGTGAGGTTGTTCTGTCTCAGTTCGTTGTTTGTTTAGGGAAGAATAAACAGACACAGCCTGCTCAGTTGTTGCCAGGTGTTGGTAGTTGGCCCTGGCAACATCTATGGAGTGGGTCATGAACTTGGCCACCTGCCGTTCTTCGACATCTGTACCACCTTCTTTGCCCACTTTCGTGGCAATTGCCATGCGATTAAACTCATCCTTAGTCTTTGCAGTCTTTAGCTCACTCACAGTCATGTTTACCTACAGCTGTAGCACATTAGGAACTTAATTTTTTGTTTTATAATAATTTTACATAATGCAAAGATGCTAACAAAATGTGTGCCTTGTATATACAGTTTCTATAGTGAAGAATCTATGTATAGCTTTCAATGTCTGTAACTGACTTCAGCACCTGAAGTTTTTTGACGTTATACTCTTCGCAATGTGGACGATGAAGTACAATTCGCATTCAGTGTGCAAATAATTATAATCTAACAATCTGTTCACTTTGAAAAGTTGTTGCAATGGCACCAACTAGGCCATTAGCTGTTAATTCTCCTCAATTAAAGTGACAATGAAAGCAAAGGTTGCAGAATTAGTATGACATGACAGAACATCAAAGAATCGAGGGGTATTACTTTTCTTGATTGTTCAGGGAGTGGTTCTAGAATAGAGGTGAAATCAAGTGCGAGAAAACGTACTCTACAGCCTCGTGCATTACTTGTAAAAGGATATTAATTGCATGCATGGCATAATTATGCGCATGCGCTTGAAATCAATGTTTAGCGTTTGTTTACCTAACGATCTTCATCCAGATGAGTTTGAGGCTGTTTCTATAGCTTTTCTGTACTGAACGATCTTCACCTTGAAGAAAGTTTGAATTGTCAAGAACTGGACACGTGCAATCACGACGACGGTGCTGGTGCGAGACTATCGAGCAACGGCCTTGCAGGGGTATGGGTTCTATTGTACGGCCTGTTTCTTCTGCTGGCCCTGGTCCTCTGTCTTGACACGTATGGCTCATGGCCATAGAAAGGTGGGGGAGCGCCGAATGGAGGAGGGGGGAATGGAGGATACATTATTGGATGATTATGGACTGAAAAGCTGACACTTGTGTATTGGGGCCACACCATAATTATACTTGACCTGGCCATCTATTTTTTGTGTAATACATTGTATCACTGTGAGAAATCACACTCTGAACATAATTTATGAATAATTATAATTTTGTGTAATACTTTGGCGTTCAACAATCTAATTATTACGCTTTCAAGTGATGTCATCAGCACTAATGTGTTATTACAAAATTGCTGTAGACTGGGTAGTGTGACCTTGTTGGCCATAGTATACATGCATATGATGCATGGCATTTCAAATAATGACGGTCGCTCGCTGCATAATAATTCTGCAAAGATACACTGTATAATAGTGTCTGCCTACCTCCTAATGAACTCAAGCCATCCTTAACGACGAGCCCAGATCGAGCATGGAGACCTTGCCTTTGCTCACCTCCTAGTGCAGTTAACCCATCGGTTAAACCTTCCTTAATAGGGACGAATAGATTCCTGGGGGTGAGGAAATATCTTTCATTCATTGCAAAAACAACAATTATGACAAGGTTGCCCGCAATCACGTGATCGAGAGCTGGCCCTCGAGCAAGTGGTCATTAATAATTAACTCAGGGTATAGACATTAATTATCATTATACAGTTTTTGGCAGGTGCTTCTTCTTTATATGACCTGCTAGTCTCTTTAAAAGTCCATATTTCATGAACCTATTCCTACCTCCCCCCCCCCCCCCAGGGGCGTAGGCAGTGGAGGTGCTTTGGGTGCTTGAGCACCCCCCCTGCCTGACTCTATAATTATGTATATTAATATATACATTGCTTATAATTATAGCAATGTGCATGCTTACTGTATATGCAGTTTGTCATAAAACTGGCCATTTTCAATGCAATATGTACTTGTGTGTGTGTAGGATCGTCACTGGAGGAGCGTGCTAGCAGAAACCAAACGTTCAGAATTGAACAACGGTCGTCCATTGTTCTGACTGGAGATGATACTGTAACAAATTGTGAGAAGCTGAGAAGTGCCAGCAAAGATTGGTTCAACTTGGGACTGGCTCTTGGAATGAAGTTTTACGAGTTGGAAAATATTTGAGATCGAAGCACAGATAATGTGTGCCACCTAACAATGATAGTATCCAAGCGTCTTGAAGTCACTGATCCACCCATGACATGGCCTTACATATGTGAATGTCTAACGAGGCCTACTGTTGAGCGTAACGATGTAGCCGAGGAAATTGAAGATAAGTATGTGAGGACAGCAACTGCAGTTGCTCATATAGTGCCACCAATTGATCATGAGAACCTGACAAGGTACGTGTGTTTGTAATCTGATTGTAGTCTAATCTTGTGTCATTTTTAAGCTGCGGCCATTTCCCAAAATACAGCCACCTCGCTATTCCGGCCAAGCTGCATGGTCCCAAGGGTGACCGGATTAATGAGAGTCTACTGTATAATTATGCCTCGAGGCGTAGCCGCACGAGGAGGGATACGGTAAAGCTGACTGTGTGTGTGTGTGTGTGTCTGTGTGTCTGTGTGTCTGTTCCAGCTGTAACTGCTCAACGGTTGCAATGCGACGAAAACTAACAGCTTCTATAGGCTTCTAGCCACGTTCTCTTGGATTTTGATTCGTGGATTTGCAAACTAAAGCTTCTTTCTCGAGTTATGGCTAGTTTGACTCACATTGAAGGCTGTTGCAGTCTCTTCAGAATCTTTCATAGCATCATCTGTCCGCACAAACTTTCTATTCAACATATGAGTTAGCCTTGCACTAAAGCGCTAGCTTTTTGTTAGCTACAATACTCAGAAAATATCTGTTAAAACAGCTAGCTAGCAGTAGCCATTTGTGAAATTGATCTCTTTGGACACACCCTTTAATTATTCCTATGTATGTAATGCGCATGCGCGCTCATTCCCCACGTGTGAGAAAATAATAATATCCAAGATCCAGATCCAGATCCTCCTGGCAGAATCATCTTTGTCTTGAAGGCCTGGTAAGCCACAAAACACTACCATATAACAATATAGATAACAATATGCATGTACACAGGTCTTTTCTTCTTAGATATTATATACACTGAACTACAGATCTTGGAAGAATCAATTTTCTTCTTTCTTGAGGTCCTAGTAAGCCACATAATACAACAATAGATGCATGTAAATAAGTCTTTTCTTCTCAGTGACTTTATATAGATAAGCTAACTTTAATATAAAATTCATTATAGAAACTAATATAACACTCTAATACTTTTCAGCGAAAGCAAAAACATGGCGAGAGGCATTAGCACAGCGCCAGCTTGAACACTAGTTATGTATAGTGGTGGGTAGACCAACAGTTGCTGTAATAAAGAGCTTGCTAAAATTGATTATTAACTGCTAATACTAATTAATATTCACCTACATAAATTAATTATATCTCCACACAGCGTTCCCCTTGTCCGCCAAATCCTCTCCCTTCTCCCTGAATATCCGCCACGGCAACAACGAGTATCGAACCTGAAGCCATCCAATCAGAATGCAGAATTCCATAAGAGCGTAGACAGTGGACTGGATGCTTTTGGTCCCGTTCACTCCACAAAGAATAGGATCAGAGACCAACCTGACCACAGTGGTGAGTGGGTGTGTGTGTGTGTGTGTGTGTGGGTGGGTGTTAATTTTCTTTTCGTTTAGTACTGAGGTCACGTGATATTTAACTCCAAGTGCGAGAGCCTGAGAGACTTCAAATTGACTTTGCATGGCCTTATAATTATACAGAATGTTTATTGTGGTGGCCCCTAGGCTGGGCAGAGGCTGACTCTGGGTCCCTTATTAAACCTGGCTGTATTATAGAGGGTGACCACAATAGACAACTCTATACTGCTTATTCAACCTCCCACCCCTCACATGTGTTCACTCTCTCACACACATACTCACCAGGGTGTTATACTGCAGGGCCCGGGGCAGTGGGAAGGGGATATCCCTCCCCTAAAATTACTACTATTTGTATGACTGAGTGTCCATAGCTGGCAATTTTACACTAACGGTATTGAAACAGTTGACCTTTTTTTAGCAACATTTCCCCCTTTTACTTCAAAATCCTGTATGACACCCTGCTCACACACACACTCCACACCCACACTCCACACATACACCTCACAGACTGGCAGTCCATTTCCTACGGATGACTTTGGTAGCACTCCATTAATTTTGACGGACGTTCCTCTACCCGCCCTCTTATAATACTGCTGACAATGCAAGACGAAATTTGTTTGGAGCACCCCCCTTTGGAGAGGGTTCAAAGGTTACGGCGACAATGACAACTGTAGATCAATTTGGAGCAGTTCCTTTTAGCTGAATTTTGATATTTTATTTTTCAGTCTGTTTAGTATAATTATTATTTATAAGTGTTGTTTTGTGTGTAGTAGGATCGATCACATGACTTGACTATTGACTGTGTCGGTATATAATTATTATAAATGATGTTCAGTGCTTTACACAATATCTTTGTTGAAAGAGTAATTAAGTTTTTATGGCCGGAAGCTTAATTAAAGACCCTTGAAATACAGAAAGAGGGTGTGGCACTTAATTTGCTTTGTTTACTGAGGAGAGAATTTGACAGAGTTTGAAAGAAGCTTCAATGGCTGAACAAGATTCAGAGTAAGTGAACAATGATGTAGACTATAATTACTACTCATGGTAGCACCTTGTGATTGCATGGAGGGAGGCTCATTCCATTAGTAGAGTCAGAGCAGGCTATGATCAGAGGTGGAACACTGTACAGCAAAGTGACAGCTGGATATGTGCATGGTGTCACTTGTATAAACTATATACACATATCAAGTAATTGTCTGTATGCATGACTGACCCCTCAACCATCTATTTTGTACAGTGCTCAAAAGAAGTTAGCCGAGGACTTATGGAAGGCTGTAGACAATAATGATGTCACCAAAGTTAGGTCCCTGTTGGGACAGGGGGCAGACCCCAACCACAAGCTCTACTGGAGTGACGAGTGGGCGGGTTATAAGCTGCCTCCATTACACAGGGCTTGCAGGTGGGGCCACCTTGAGATTGTGAAGACACTTGTTACTCATGGAGCTCGTACTGATGAAGCTGGTGGGTGGTTTAACTTGATTCCACTTAACTGGGCATGCTGGAGAGGTCATAAAGAAGTGGTCAAGTACCTTTTCCGCGAGCTTGGACTTAGCACTGGTAAGTAGTTGTCATTTTGTTTGTGTATTGATATTAAATAAAATATAATAATAATTATAACCGTACTTTTTCACTATTTTTTTACATTTGCGATGTTCCTAGTATTACTTACACCTTTACGTATGATAATACATGAAATTTTCATGGCTTAGTTGAAGTTCCTGGAAATGTTTTTTCTGGTCGCCACAATAATATCTGTGTTAGTGCTCTGTTCCACAACAGATGTGAGGGATAAGGATAACAAGACTCCTCTTCACTGGGCTTGTGAGGGAGGAAATACAGACGTGGCACAGTATCTGGTGGAGCAACTGAAGATGGATGTTGGTGAGTACTTTTCATTAATTTCCACCGCCCACTTACAGTTTTTGCTCGCAAGCTGTTGCATGCCCTCTTCTCTTCATACGCCCTTGATGGTACTTAGTATCGTTTGCTTTGATTCTTCCCAGTTGATTAGACACAGTCCTATTCAGTGTATGTAGCTAACCAAGAGTTTACATGCTGGGCTGCATTGAGGGGGGGGGAGGGGATAATTCGCACCCCCCCTAGGATCTGGCAGATTCATTTGTACTGCTATTATAATAATTCTGATGACTTCGCCCCTCCTACATTTTTAAATTGCCCAAAACGCACCCCCCTGATCTAAAATTCTGGATGCAGCCCTGGTTTACATCTAATAGAGGCAGGGAGGGTAATAGCGTATGGTGTGTTATGTGCAGATGTGAGGGAGGATGACAACTGGACCCCTCTCCACTATGCATGCTGCGAGGGACGCAAAGATGTGGTGCAGTACTTGGTGGAGAAGGCCAACTGTGATATCAGTGAGTACAACACAACCACCATGCAGTGTTATACCTTTGTTTCTACACCCACTCTTGCTTAGGTGTAACTAACGATGATGGCGAGACTCCTCTTGACTTTGCTACACAGGAGGGTCACACTGAAATTGCTGACTACCTCAAGTCTCTACCACAACAATGTAAGCTCACTAGGATCATGAGTACACAGTGTGGTCCAATACAGCTACTCTCTCTATACAGCTGCTATGACTGGAGACACTGACTCCAGGAGTGACGAGAATGGACCACCACCAACAAAGAAACGAAAAAGTAACTATTATTTATTACCCGAGGCGCGCGTGGGCGGCCATGGGTATTGGTTTGTTTGTCTGTTTGTAATGAGTGAGTCTACTCTGCCACAGCACGTTTACAGCAGCATGGATAGCCTTCACACAACAAGTTATTAGTTTTAATAGTGGCATATTTTGATGTTTAAGCCTACAAAAGCGAGCAAAAACGAACTTACGTTGGCAGCTAGCTTACTACACACGGACTTTATTCGAAATAGACTACGTATTTGCAGTTAAAATGATCCCGTACCAGGAACAATGGAAAAGGGTCACTAAAGTAGAAAGCTAGAATTAATTGTGACTGATTTGTTACCTTCTTTGCTTGAGTTCAAATCTGGATCCTAGCATCAAGGAACCATACTTCTCTAAGACTCCAGGCTTCTTTGCTGTGATCCTAGTCCACAGTACATGTCTCATGGTCTGATGTAGGCCTACCACTAGTCCACTCTGGTTTCATTGCTCCTGAGTTGCTGTGCTATAGACATACCATGCACTGGATTCTCTCGTTTCTTTATAATCATGTCTCCAGCCGAGGGTTTACACTTTAGCGCTCCCATGTGCACGTACATCTTAATCCATTTATACGCCCACACACACACCCACACAGATACCCAGCCAGTGACTCAGAGAGTGTGTCCTAACTGTGAGGAGAGCTGTCACATCCGCTGCAAGAAATGTCCCGAATGTGAGCACGAGTTCCCTCCTTCCACTAAGAGCAGGGCCAAACCTGACAAGGATATTGTGAAAAACCCTTCAAACCTACTGCAGATACTACAGAAAAAGGTCACTATACAGTACACACTTTATACTGTATTAGTACCAGTCACAGTAATATTGTATTGTACAGCCTTAAAGACAGTAGATTGTTTTGTACAAGTAACAGAAATAATTATTCTATTGTACAGAAAATATATATACACACATCAAATAACTCGACTCTCAAGATCGGGGGCGTCTATTTGATTTTCTATTCCCGCTTTGTTATTTTCTTTCTGCTGTACTGTAGTACCCTAACTATTAAAATAGTGAATTGCATTTTCTAAGCCCAATGCATATGGACACTGCGATAGACCATGTCAGTAAAATAACCTAGCTAGACTCAACGTGTACTCCATTGCTAGCAGTGAAGGCTGGATTCTAACCATCGTAAATAATTAGAAGCTTTCTGTTTGATTGGGAGGGTGGCGGACTGACAATCTTTGCCCACTTTTGTGTACGCTTCAATCGATATTAAAATTCACACACACACACGCGCGCACGCGCGCACACACACACACACACACACACACACACACGCGCGCACACACACACACACACACACACACACACACACAGGTGGACCAACTGTCTCTGTTAGGGTTTGACATTGTCGTACTAGTGCACAGAGATTCAAGCAAATCACATGACTCCTCTACCACGTCACACGACACGCCCAGTCGCTCACGCCACACCTACAGGAAGTTTGTCACCTCTGGACTAGCCGAGAGCTTTGTTGAATCTCCTCTGGTGTACGGCAGTTGGAAAGATTTCTGTAGCTCTGACAAGACCTCAACTGGACACGCTCAGAAATCCAAGAGCAAAACTAACCCACGAAAGAAAAAAGGAGTACAAACGAATACTACTACTACCACTCAGGAGGGGGACAGATCACATGATACGAGTGCAGTATCACATGACCAAAAC
The DNA here is from genome assembly GCF_963675165.1 of Halichondria panicea. Classification (NCBI taxonomy): domain Eukaryota; kingdom Metazoa; phylum Porifera; class Demospongiae; order Suberitida; family Halichondriidae; genus Halichondria; species Halichondria panicea. The sequence continues at coordinate 1,183,142 of NC_087377.1, forward strand.
AACGGATCTCAAGACAGCAATGGTCCCAATACTCAATCACAAGCAGCACAAAGCTCTACTGCTCCACTCTCTATTAGTGACTTGACACCACTCTTGACACCACTCTGGAATACAATATCTTCTCTTCGCCAACAAGTGGAATCCATGCAGTCAGCCCCGCCCACTCATGGTTCACCAGCGTACCCTCAACACATGTACCCCTCAGCTACTGGTTTAATGAGCACAGGGCAATCGACCTTTGTACCCGGGGGTGGTTCATTCAATACACCACTCCCCAACCATTTCACTGGACCTTCTTCACACAACTCAATGCTGGGACAGTCATCACGATTTAATTTGAATCCCGTGTCCTTCCCAATGTTTCCATTTTCACCTGCTCCAGCAAATTATCATTTCCCTTTACCTATTATACCGTTAGAGTCATCTAGGCAACCAATGAACTCTGACCCCAACACTGACTCAATAGATTCACAGCAATAGAATAATTAATTTGTTTTTGTTTACCTTCAGTTGGAATGCATACCAATGCATATCAGGGAATTTATTTCAGTTCAAGCTTTCTAGTTTAGTGACCCTTTTGTTGTTTGTTTGGTTTTGGTTGTGATATTTTGTTTGAGGATCCTTATCCACTGGCCATGTGGTAACAAAGCCTCGAATCCAGGCCGCGATTAAAATATACAAGGCCTGGTCTCGAGGCTAACAAAGTACTTGCACTAGCGCTAGTACTTGCGAGCACGGCGCTGCTACCTCAACAACACAAGTCTCTCCTGTCATAAAGAGCTACCACGAGTACAGCATCCTACCTGTACAGAAAGGTCTAGATCTACCAGCCATTGTATTCTGCATGCACCTAGTATCAATCATCTCTATAAAAGAATGTCTTATTTATTTTCCTCGTACAGTTATCGGTGGTCAGATATCCAGCGCTGAACAGAATATTGACCAGCGACTACTAACACTCAGTCTAGAACCAGACATTGACACAGGGCCAGAAGTGGTAGTTTACAGCTTGTAAACTATGTTTGTACTTGCGAGTGTACATCATAGTTTACAATGTTGTTGAATTTTAGTTCATTTACAATAGTTTCCTTCATAGTTTACAAAGAAAGTTGATAGTGTACAACGTTGTATACTACTGTAAATGAACTGTTTTGGCCCTGTGTGAGCTCAGGGGAAAGGTGATTTAATGAAATAATTATACGAGACATTACTATTTCAGAAGCTATCTTTGATTGGCAATAACTTGAGTTGAGAGTGTCCTATACAATTCTAAAGAATGCATTTTGTAGCTCTTTGAAAGAGCTATCAAATGGTGTGTTTAGATTAAAGTATAATGTGAGGTAATAATTATTGTGGTGGTGTAGTTGTCAGGCGTGTGATATATAGTCCTCTCCAATAGCTACAGAATGCACTATTTACTTATAACAAGCTTTTGATTCAACTCAATATTAATATCTCCCATTGTTGAGCATCTTATAAACATGCTCCCCCACACACAGTTTCAACACACACGTGTAGAAAAGCTGTGTCAGAATAATGTCTTCACAAGGGAACAGAAGTTTCCCACGGATGAGGACCGCCTCACTGACTTCCATTCCCATTTCTTGTTTGATGACGAGAAAAAATCATCTTCTGTTTGTGCCTAAAGTGAGTGTGTGTGTGGAGGGAGTGCTTTAGTAGCTATCTTAATTATTGTGATGGTCCATAACTTGAGTTAGGAATATCTAAAATTATGGTTGAATAGTATTATATAGACTATTTTAGTAGTTGAACATTATATCTAAACAGCCGTAACTCGAGTATCAATATCAACATTTTTATTAGTCGGGGCCATAATTTGTCATTTTTCTCCCTTGGACCCATGGGCTATTATTATCCATGGTATGGGAAAATTGGCAAATACTTTTATCTGAACTTTGATGGCACCATTTGAAAGGTCTCTTTCTAAGCTTTCAAAATCGTTGAAATTAGATCCATAATTATATGCTGCATACCGTATAGCAGGTAATTTTTGTTGGTGCAAAATTTTCGTACAGACTATAATTATACCCATTCGTATTTTATATTCGTACACTCAGCTCAAGATAGTGACGTTGAATATATTGCAATTTCAATTTTCGTATAATGCTTTTCAATACGAAAGATACGAAAATTCCTACCGTACGAAAATAACCCACTATATACGGTACTTTAACAAGATCGTATCACTGTTCATAATTATTGTACAGATATCAGCTAACAGATGAGAAGGGGGTTTCACCAAGAGCTAAGCTGCAAACTCAGAACATTTATAACAAAGTTGGCCACCATTCCCAAACTCCCTCCCTCTGTGAAGGATCTGAGATATTATGACCAGCTGCTCCACAATACTCTGTAGGCGTACGCCGCACTGGACAAGAAGTACGAGTCGGGATAACGCCCCCTCACATGCAATTACTAATTCACCTTTAACTAGCGAATCCATAATTATGCATTTTGCTCATAAAAGTCATTGACTCTTTCTTTGTTGCTATAATAAACATTATTTATCATAATTATTATTCATCTGTGTGATTAATGATCTTTACCAAACAAACACATTTGAGGGCAGGTAGCCTCGACTCCAGCCCCTCGAGGCTAAGGGCAGGGCTGCTGACTTTGCTTGCATAATTATAGTCTGCTATGCATAGCTTTGCATGTCTATAATCACCAGAAAGACAAACCTTAAGTTTTACTGTCGGTGTAAGAATTCTGCTGCTTATAATAATTAATAGCTTGCACTTCCTTAACAATACTTGAACCATCTACCTAGTTAGACCATTGTAGCAATAGGACTTCACAACAATAAAAAAATACATTTACGAGTGATGGCAAGGCATTGTATCAAAAGGGCCAGGAAGGGATTAATTGCTTTATTAGGTATAACAGCTATATACTTGTTTTCCTACATTTGCGTGAGCTGGCAATACACATAGTTTCTAGATGTCCAACTAAAAGTAAAAAAGGAGTTCAGCTGGCGTCCTGACCTTTAACTGGCGTCCTGACCTTTAACTGGTGTCTCAGCTATGAGTTCCTAGCCAGTACGCGGTATCAAATTGCATGAGCTGGAGTCCCAGCCAGTATACGCGGTAACTGCATGGAGTCCCATGAGCTAAGTGCAGGCTGGAGTCCCAGATAGTGAACAAGTCTACTACAGTATTATTACTGAGAACTTTGGAAACGAAAGATATAGGCATTGCCGGAAAGCAAATTACTGTCCGCAAACCTCAAGAAATAGGTATTAAATAAACACTAGATCTCTCGCTCCCTCTCTTTATCTGTGATGATTAAACTAATTAAGTAAAAAAATAGGTAAACAAAAAATAGCTGGAGTCTTGACCTTCTGCGCAAGCTGGAGTCCTAGCCAGTAACTGGAGTCCCAGTTAAGTCGGAGTCCCGACCAGTGCACCAATACAGCCGACAACTTTAGAAACGAAAGTTATTATATAGATGTGCGCATGCCGGAGTCCTGACCATCTACCTCTCGCTCCAAAGCCCCAGTAACAGCACAAATGTAAATGTGGCCGACTGCAACAGAAGTAAGGATCTAACATGCTTGTGTGTTAAGTAGTTTTTGTGTGGGAAGGATACAGTCTATATTAAACAGATGTCCGAGCAAATGGTTTACGGGGGGAGGATTGGAAGAATGAGGAGGTATAAGCAATCTTAATTAATAGCATGCACTGTAGATCTATGTTTGTTGGTCCAAATAGTAATCTCCCTTCCTCCCGCGTACTGTCATGCTTACACTAGTAACCTCCCTTCCTCCCGCGTACTGTCATGCTTACACTAGTAACCTCCCTTCCTCCCTCGTACTGTCATGCTTACACAAGTAACCTCCCTTCCTCCCGCGTACTGTCATGCTTACACTAGTAACCTCCCTTCCTCCCGCGTGCTGTCATGCTTACACTAGTAACCTCCCTTCCTCCCTCGTACTGTCATGCTTACACTAGTAACCTCCCTTCCTCCCTCGTACTGTCATGCTTACACTATAGTAACCTCCCTTCCTCCCGCGTACTGTCATGCTTACACTAGTAACCTCCCTTCCTCCCGCGTACTGTCATGCTTACACTAGTAACCTCCCTTCCTCCCGCGTACTGTCATGCTTACACTAGTAACCTCCCTTCCTCCCGCGTACTGTCATGCTTACACTAGTAACCTCCCTTCCTCCCTCGTACTGTCATGCTTACACTAGTAACCTCCTTTCCTCCCTCGTACTGTCATGCTTACACTAGTAACCTCCCTTCCTCCCGCGTACTGTCATGCTTACACTAGTAACCTCCCTTCCTCCCGCGTATAATATTATACTGTCATGCTTACACTAGTAACCTCCCTTCCTCCCGCGTACTGTCATGCTTACACTAGTAACCTCCCTTCCTCCCGCGTACTGTCATGCTTACACTAGTAACCTCCCTTCCTCCCGCGTATAATATTATACTGTCATGTTTACACTAGTAACCTCCCTTCCTCCCGCGTATAATATTATACTGTCATGTTTACACTAGTAACCTCCCTTCCTCCTACAGAATATATTGTCCCTGTTTATTATGAACCAAGCATCCAAGTTTGTGTGCAGTTGGCCGGCCATGCTATAGCTCCATAGCAACTACATTTGGGTCGTGTACGTTGTTAGGCAGTAAGACTATTATACTGCATATGCTCGACGAGGGCGTGGTGTGCAAGCTAGTACTCGTTGCAATAATATAATTATAGGGAACATTATTTCTATTTGTGTGAACAGTAGAATAAACTATTATTTTGTATTATTACAATGGCACATGTCATTTAAATTGTGTGAAATCGATTGTTTATTGGCTAAAACCATAATACGCGCTTGTATATACATTCATTAAAATCAGCCGAAGAGTTTGCTTTTGAAAATAATTTGTGAAAAAATGAGGAACAAAATTCTCATTGTCTAAACTTAAAAATAATAGAAGTTTGCTATCACTAACAGCTATATACAGTCAATTGCAATTTGCAATGTCTCTTATTAAAAGTTCACTACTTTCAGTTAATATACATGTACTGCATGCATAGTAGGTCCCCATAATCATCCTGGATATGCTGGAGGGGCTCCTCCCCATGCAGACAAGTACGGAGCAGGGGGTGGTTGTCCAGTGGGGTACGCAGGGTACAGAGCAGCGGGTTGCTGTCCAGTAGAGTAGGGGGCTGGGGGTTGCTGTCCAGTGGAGTAGGGGGCTGGGGGTTGTTGCTGTCCAGTGGTGTAGGGGGCTGGGGGTTGTTGCTGTCCAGTGGTGTAGGGGGCTGGGGGTTGTTGCTGTCCAGTGGTGTAGGGGGCTGGGGGTTGCTGTCCAGTGGTGTAGGGGGCTGGGGGTTGTTGCTGTCCAGTGGTGTAGGGGGCTGCTGATTGAGGCGGATACACATTCTGAGGTGGGGCCTGATTTGAATATTGGGGTTTGGATTGCATAGGGTAGGCCGTATCTTGTCCTTTTGCTGCTGGTGCGGTTGACTTGGCGATGATAACAGTTGTTGATCTAACATTAGCGACTACAGGAGCTCTGGTTGCTGGGCGACCAACATGGCGTCTCCTCCGGTTTGTGAAAACACAGAACAGGAAAATAAAAAGGATCACAACGACAATGATAATAGGAATAGTCACTCCTGTGCTGATCGATGTTATGTTGGAGGATGTAGTTGGAGTTGAGGACGGGGAAGAAGGGGAAGAAGGGGAAGAAGGAGAAGTAGCTGCAAAGTAATGGAATAGTAATAGTAATTTATAAGCTGCAAGAATATTCAGAGCTATAATTAATAATAGCAGGTCTCATTGACTCTTATACCTGCACCACACACCAGGGCTACATCTTCTGAATGAGTGCAATCTTCCACTCCGATAGTGTTAGCAGGACAATTAATGAGTCTGCTCTCAGTTCCTGAGCAACGAAGTTGGTCCAACCATATCCGAGTGGTTGATGAAGGTTGGGAGAAACTATAGACAGGGGGAAATAATTATCCACAAATATATTGTACAAGCTTAAAATTTAATTGAAGTGTACACAATAAAGTATATAATACATCATGCATGGATGAACCAAATGGCAAGTTAGTAAGATAATTATAGTTAACTCAATGATGAGTTTACGCACTGACTCACCCTAGCGTTCCAACTGCTCCGTATCGAGTGTAGGTTGAGAATCCTAGTTGACGACAAGCCACTCTTGCATCGTTTGGACTGAAGCTATCATCACACACTGTCCCCCATTGTCCACTGTAATAGACCTCCAGTCTGCCAGAGGAGCCTCCTGTTCGGCCTGAGTTGTCTATCAGCCTCAGGTCTCCATCTGACAATGAATACAGCGAATTTAACATGTCAGGCTATTAATTTGTTATAAATTATACATTTACTTATAATTGCACTGTGATGTGATGTGATGTGTATATGTATACATTACGATTCTATAGCTATGCTGTCTGTCATGCATTACTTAAAAAAAGAAAATTAAACTGCAGCAATGTGGCACTATTAATTCGTACTCATCTATTTAACTTACCCAAAATACAGAACAGGGCCACATCTTGGGTATGGGTGCAATCTTCCACTCCGATAGGGTTAGCAGGACAATCGATGAGTCTGCTCTCAGTTCCTAAGCATTGAAGCTCGTCCAGCCATGTCCGAGTGGTTGATGATGATTGGGAGAAACTATAGGGGGAAATGATCGCAATAAAACACAATTGCAATAATTATAGCTGAAATCACTTTAAATACAGTGACACTCACCCTAATGTTCCTACTCGTCCATACTGAGTATAGTCTGCGTACCCCAGCTGACGACAAGCCACTTTTGCATCATTTGGACTGAAGCTATCATCACACACTGTCCCCCATTGTCCACTGTTATAGACCTCCAGTCTGCCAGAGGAGCCTCCTGTTCGGCCTGAATTGTCTACCAGCCTCAGGTCTCCCTCTGACAATGAATACATGTCAAGGTGGCTACTGAATTATTGTGCATGGCTGTATAATTATGATGCATGTACCGTATTACTAGAATATTTTGCGGATGAAAAACCTTTGCGAATGAGCTAAATCAGCAGAAAATTTGACTCTTTGCGATCTGTGATTTGGCAAGGATCGTTTGCATTTACCAGTAATAATTTAGGTTTTGTGATTTTATTGTTGCGAATTAATCAACCCTCGCAAAATTCGCATATGTTTGTTACTCGCAAAACATTATTCTAGGTATACTTGTACCATATAATTATGATGTGTATAATTATATGTATACATTAAAAGAATACAATTCTGGCTACGCATTATACTTGCAAATTAAACTGCAGCAATGTGGCACCATATTCGTACTCATCTATTTAACTTACCCGAAATACAGAACAGGGCCACATCTTGTGTGTGGGTGCAATCTTCAACTCCGATAGTGTTAGCAGGACAATTAATGAGTTTGGTCTCGTTTCCTAAGCAACGAAGCTCGTCTAGCCATGTCCGAGTGGTTGATGATGATTGGGAGAAACTATAGGGGGAAATGATCGCAATAAAACACAATTGCACTATTATTATAGAAATCACATCTATATACTTAATTGCAGTGACAACTCCCCGTAGATATTTTGGGTTTGCAGGGATGGCAAAATAACAGCTGAAAATGGTTACTTTAAAAAATTGTCAGCCATTATTTCTGAGCATATAGCTGTTCATGCATGGCAACTTGTAACTTGCTCTGGCACCAACTTAGCTATTTATGGAGCAACTAAGGAAAGGTAGCTTGAGCTAAGAAGGTACTCCAGCACCCGTGCTTCAACACTACATCATTCAATATATGCACTATGCATGTGCACATCAGTAATTCTGTTGAAAGCTATATCTAGAATGACAGGGAGGCTGCCCCCCTGTTCCCCCTGCCCCCCACTGTCTACGGCCCTGCACTCACCCTAAAGTTCCTACTCGTCCATAATTAGCATAGTCATCATACCCCAGCTGACGGCAAGCCACCCTTGCATCGTTTGGACTGAAGCTATTGTCACACACTGTCCCCCATTGTCCGTTATAAAACAACTCCAGTCGACCATCGGGACCTAACCCAGTGGTGCCAGAACTATTCACAAGTCTCAAATCTTCATCTAAAGTAATATATTATTATATATAATTATATTGAAAGTGTATAACATCACTCACTTATTGCACACACTAATCCCACATCGTCAGAACGATCACAATTATGAATTCCAATAGAATTGTGTGGGCAGTCATCTAGTCTAGTTTCAGATCCAAAGCAACCAAGCTCGTCCAACCATATCGGTGTGGATGCTGACACTGTTAGGGCACTATCGTAAAAATATCGGTGAGTGATACAAGTTAAAATCAACTAAATTCACAAACCATGATTGGTATACTTACTTTCGTACGACCCCATAGCCTATGTAACCTAGGAAACCTAGTTGACGACAAGCCACTCTTGCATCATTTATACCGAAGTTGTCCTGACACACTGTCCCCCATTGTCCATTGTAATAGACCTCCAGTCTGCCAATTCTGGTATCTGTTGAACCAGACGAATCTATCAGCCTCACATCTCCACTCAATTGTCCTGAGGGCACGAAATGAAGAATTATTGCCACTCACGGCTAGAATCCATAACATATTAATTGATGTCTCTGATTCTCTAGCTCACAGCTGGCTTGTTATAATTATGTCTTATTAGTCAGTGTGCAGCTGATATTGGCTCATAATAGTGGCCAGTCAGTATTCCCCACATAACTGTGGTAACTAACAATTAGGGACGAAAGGTGTGAGTTAATTATGAGTATAGGCCAGTCAGTTATTCCCCCCTCACACCATTACTGAAAAACATGATACCTACATAACTGTGGTAGCTTACAATTACTCAGAGGAAAAGCATGGAATCAATAGCTTTATTAATCAGTCAGTTATTCCCCCCTCACACCATTACTGAAAAACATGCTACCTACATAACTGTGGTAGCTTACAATTACTCAGAGGAAAAGCATGGAATCAATAGCTTTATTAATCAGTCAGTTATTCCCCCCTCACACCATTACTGAAAAACATGCTACCTACATAACTGTGGTAGCTTACAATTACTCAGAGGAAAAGCATGGAATCAATAGCTTTATTAATGAAAGCACCGCAGGTGCTGATGCCTCGGTGGAGATGCCAAAGCTACATAATACTAATAGCTTATATATAATAATGTTATTGATGAACATTTTTGCTTTTGCAAACTCAAAGCGTGGGTAATGATCGACCATGATTGTTGTTAAAAACGATCGATGCCAAAAGTTCAAGTCTAAAATTAATGGCTGCCATCAACAGAGCCTTGCAGCTCTCTTCCTCACTCTTGCAGCTACCAATAGCTAGCGTTCTAGTGCAGAGCTAACTACTAAGTAGAGTAGTAACACTCGGTAAACAAGTTTGGCTACATGCTCTTCTGAAAAGGCTGCAATGGCATTCCAAGTAAGCAAAACTAGGCATAACTCGAGAACGAAGCATTATTTTGCAAATCCACGAATTAAAATCCAAGTAAACATGACTAGAAGCCTATAGAAACTCTTACTTGCACTTGATTCATCCTTGAGCAGCTGTAGCAGTCTACACAGACACACACACAGACACACAGACACACAAACACACCACCGTATACCTCGCTTGCGCATGCGCACCGAGGCATAATAATTATAGGAAACTAATGGAATGTGTATGTTCCTGCATGTATATATATTGATAAAATATGTTAGTACATCAGAAGCCTTTTCAAGTTTTAACTGCTGAAATAAATATAAGTAGCTTCATTGACATTACTAACTGCTATACAAGACTTTTGTTTTATTTTAGCTAAGCGAGTTACTTTCGCATGGTGCGTATTTTTGTATTGTAAAGTGTCATACGAAATTTAAAATGGAAAATTATTCTCAGTTCTACATCACTATCTTGAGCTGTAGAATACGAAGTCTGTACGAAAATTACTCGCGATACATAATTATAGCAATGACACAAACATAACAGGACAGCAACAATACCATGCAGTAGAATAATTATTAACAGAAAACGTTGATTCTCGCTCACTGAATTCCTACCTACATGTCTAACCAACTCTATGCAGAAACAATCATCGATCATACAGAGTAGAAACATTTAATAACAGAGTATGTATAGAAGTATAATTATTATTATTGGAAGGGAAATAATTATAATTTTATTATTTTACTTTCATTAATAATTATGATACATATGTAATGCCAGAGGCATAGCCAGCTCACCTCCAACAGCCCAAACCAGGCTCAGGACAGTGACTGATTTCCACAGTAAGCAACTCATCATGGACTAATGCTTCTTGCAACTCAGTATGAAAGTATCCTAGGCTACATTCACTACTTTTATACGTGCTCTCACAATTACCGTATAGCGCGAAATTTTCGAGGGGCTTAATTTTCGTGGATTTCGTGGGTTAGCAATCCTACACAAAAATTAAGTCCACAAAAATCGTTCTTTACCTGCTATAACGTGCAAGATTTAAAGGAGTGGCTTCCGGTAGGCAGTCATTCCGCGAACATTGTGCAACCAAATGGCTTTTAGAGGCCAATCCACGAAATATAAGTGCCTCGAAAATTTCGCGCTATACGGTATACTGCACATGCGCGTTAAAATTAATCTTGTCTAGTATATCCTCGATTCCAGGCCGCATATTGCCAGCTAGAGGAATATGCAGATTATCACGAAAAGTCGGTTCAATGCACTGTTTACCAAAAACATAAAGCTTTGCCTGCATCTTGTTTACGTATTTCTTTCAGAATATGTTAGATCTATAGTTATAACACGGGCACGAGGGATGACATGTATGGAATATATTGCACTGAAGCACGAGGTATGCCATGCATCCCGAGTGGACGTGTTATAACTAGTTTATATCCTGAGGGCATAGCAACATAACACCACTGTCTTAGTAACACCAAAAAGAGCCGCTTCTAGAGTTAGCCTCGAGACCAGATAACAAACGGCTGGTCTCGAGGCTATTCTAGAGTTAGCCTCGAGACCAGCCTTTCGTTATCTGAAAGAACGCCTGGTCAATTAGCACTCGTTGGACCGGTAATTGCCCGCACAAGGTCCGCCCAAGGTGTATTACCCATGAATATCATTATGATGCTATAAAAAGCTGACTCAGCTGGACGAGTGCTACATTGGAACTAGCCTGGGATCGAGGCTACATTGGAACTTGACCAGGCGTTCTTTCAGATAAGGAAGGGCTGGTCTCGAGGCTATTCTAGAGTAACCATTTGCGAGTTTTAACGTCATTGGGGTTATTGCAGGCGCCCTCGTGCAACATGCCATATATTGCACTGGATGACCATAGATACTACAGTAATTCATAGTATCTATGGGATGACATAATGCCCTCGGCAACATAATATGGCATGTTGCACTCTGGCTGGGCAATAACATACGTACATAATTACAGCAAAATTAATGAACAGCAAAATTCAAAAATAAGACTTAATATAAGCGACACCTGTTCTAAGGGAATTGTCCTTTTCCCTCTTGTATGTAACTAAAGCATATGCAAAGTCCATCTGACAATACTGCAAGCTGATTGGACGGACGATACTGTAGCCATTCAGGCTTGGAATAGTCTCCGTACCATTACTAGATAAATCCGACCACTTGAAATAGAATACTCTATTCATGACATCATTTCGTAGGGTCATGATGGGCCATGTCAGTAGTTTGCTAGATCCTCCCAGCTGGTTTGCTTGACTGTATAGTTGTGACACAGAGCTATAGTGTACAGTGCCGACATCTTCCCCACCCAATGTTCCAGCAGCCTCTAGATTAACAGCATTCAAAGCCAGTCCATTACTCAGAAATAATGTCGAGCCATTATTATAAGAAAACCACATGGCACTACCGTAGTCATTTCCAGACTTCTTAGATATCAATACAAGACAATCATCGCTAACGTTGAATTTCAAAATCGTCTTTTGATCCGGTGTCACTATATAAACAAGTTGCAAATGTGGACGGACGTCCGAGTAACCGTGGGAACCAGGTGGAATATCGTCCTTGCATATTTTTTGCGTTCCTTTGATTACATTGACACAGAGTATGTGTGTGGTGTGGGCGGGAGTGGTACAAGCAAGGTTGGAGATCATGATGAGGCTGGAGGATTTGCCCATGGAGATGGGGAAGATTGTGAAGTTGCCAAATCTGTTGATGCTCATATAACCTGTGTGTGTGTGGGTGGTGGGGAGTGTGGAGTGGGTAGATTGATAGTGTGTGTGTTTAGGGAGGTCAACAATAATTAGTGTGAGCATTGTAGGGACAGTATACCACACACACACACAGCTCCACTTGTGGGAGATCACAGCCTACTATATATAGGCATGCATCTTTGAACGGCAATAACGTCAGTTCCGTTAGTAAATTTAGAGAATGGCTTTTGATTATTAAAACTCTACTCTTCAAATTACAGGAGACCCATCAGTGTTAAATAAAGCCATTAGTCTATTTTTACACCCACCCACACTCCACACCTCACACACACACTCCACACCTCACACACCCACACCTCACACACACCCACACACGTACCTTCATGCACGGCCACAAACACTTCGTCCTGTTGTCCACACACAACACACACACACACACACATCTCACACCTCACACACACAACACACCCACACACATCTCACACCTCACACCTCACACACCCACACACATCTCACACCTCACACACACACACACACACACACACACACACACACAGGATACGTACCTTCATGTACGGCCACGAAGACTTCGTCCTGTTGTTCCTCGTTAATCATTCGAGTGACCACAAAATCAACCGCTAGAGGGAAGTTGAATCTAATCATTCTCAGCTGTTCCACAGCAGTGTAGTAATCAACATGTAGTCTGTCCTGAGATGAAGGGAAGAATTAGTCATACATACGGTTTCCTTCATACCCAAGTATTTTCTAGACATAATATTTTTCTTTGATCTTTGATGGTCGATAACTTGAGTTAGGATTGTCCAATTACAAATCTAAAAAATGCGGCATTTTGTAGCTCTTTGAAAGGACTATCAAAATTTAATATTAAAGAGTACGGTATAGCGGGTAATTTTCGTGGGGCAAAATATTCGTGGTTTTCGTGGTTGGAGGTCTGACCACGAATATTTTACCCACGAATGAAGCGACCTTGCCTACCTTTACCTGCAGTGCAAGCAGCAACCAAGAAAATATTACCCACGAAATGTCTCAATATTGCTGAACCACGAATATTTTGTCCCCCGAAAATTACCCGCTATACGGTATATTTAAAATATTAGTAATGAGTTAGGGTTTGGGTGATTTATATATAATAATAATAGTCAAGCTGACGTACCTTTGTCAGTGCTACGATGCTAGTTGTGTCACATGACGAGTAGATAGTATCGTAGTTGTCATGGTAACCAGAGTCCTCTCCGAGAAGCCACACATGGTTGTCATCGCTACCTGCAGTACAAAAAACACGTATTAAAGTATAAAACACGTTTGTTATCGAACATTGTAACATTGCATAATTATAAATTGAATGCATTACAGCTCCAGAATAATATCAGACACAACACTTTTTATTATCATACCAGTGCTTGTGCTAAACAGGGAAGCCACGATACAGAGCAGGAGCAGTACTAGTTGTTGGGTCTGGGTGGCCATTTAATTAATTATAGTGGACGTCAATAATGCAATTATTAAGCTGCCGATCTTTACCCGATACAAACACACACCTTACCACTGCTATGACAACGCCAGCTTTCTGAACATAAAGATGGCGGCTACTGGTGAGGAAGCTAGTAACAGCGCTGCAGACACTATAGTCACCGAGTATGCCACGTATGAGGATTACCTGGACTCTCAAATAACACCAACTGATCTGTTCTACCTGGAGGTGAGGTTATAGCTCGAGGTGGGGGGGTAGGGTTGATTGACTGTGGGGGGTGACGGTTCTCCAACCCCCCACACACTTATTATGAAATATCGAGTAGAAACACATCTGCAGTGGCTTGTAATTTTTACTGTATTACGTAGTTGGTGGTTTGCATTCCACTCCTCACACACACACACACACACACACACACACACCCACACTCACACTCCACACACACACACACACACACACACACACACAGGACGAGGAACTAGCACGTCAGCTAGTGGAGCTAGGATATCGTGGATCAGGGGAAGTGCTCAAGAGAGAAGACTTTGAGCTCAGGAAAGAAGCGGCTGCAGCCAGTAAGCTAGCACGTCGAGACCAGCTGAGGTGTGTGGGTGGTGTGTGTGGGGGGTGAGTGTGTATTTGTCACATTAACGCTCCCTTTTGCTAATAATTATTATGGACAATTCAGGTATACTGGTAATGATTCTTAGCTACAAACTGTACAAGACTTGTTTGTATATGCGATTGCAAAAGAATCTATTATACTGAACTGATTGTAAGTATGCGATTGCAAGCAGATTAATTTATCGCTGCTGACCTAGTGTCCCCCCCCCCCATGGTACAGAGTGTTGTGCTGACCTAGTGTCCCCCCCATGGTACAGAGTGTTGTGCTGACCTAGTGTCCCCCCCATGGTACAGAGTGTTGTGCTGACCTAGTGTCCCCCCCATGGTACAGAGTGTTGTGCTGACCTAGTGTCCCCCCATGGTACAGAGTGTTGTGCTGACCTAGTGTCCCCCCCATGGTACAGAGTGTTGTGCTGACCTAGTGTCCCCCCCATGGTACAGAGTGTTGTGCTGACCTAGTGTCCCCCCCATGGTACAGAGTGTTTAGTGTCCCCCCCATGGTACAGAGTGTTGTGCTGACCTAGTGTGTCCCCCATGGTACAGAGTGTTGTGCTGACCTAGTGTCCCCCATGGTACAGAGTGTTGTGCTGACCTAGTGTCCCCCCCATGGTACAGAGTGTTGTGCTGACCTAGTGTCCCCCCCATGGTACAGAGTGTTGTGCTGACCTAGTGTCCCCCCATGGTACAGAGTGTTGTGCTGACCTAGTGTCCCCCCATGGTACAGAGTGTTGTGCTGACCTAGTGTCCCCCCCCATGGTACAGAGTGTTGTGCTGACCTAGTGTCCCCCCCATGGTACAGAGTGTTGTGCTGACCTAGTGTCCCCCCATGGTACAGAGTGTTGTGCTGACCTAGTGTCCCCCCCATGGTACAGAGTGTTGTGCTGACCTAGTGTCCCCCCCATGGTACAGAGTGTTGTGCTGACCTAGTGTCCTCCCCATGGTACAGAGTGTTGTGCTGACCTAGTGTCCCCCCCATGGTACAGAGTGTTTAGTGTCCCCCCCATGGTACAGAGTGTTGTGCTGACCTAGTGTCCCCCCCATGGTACAGAGTGTTGTGCTGACCTAGTGTCCCCCCCATGGTACAGAGTGTTGTGCTGACCTAGTGTCCTCCCCATGGTACAGAGTGTTTAGTGTCCCCCCCATGGTACAGAGTGTTGTGCTGACCTAGTGTGTCCCCCATGGTACAGAGTGTTGTGCAGTGCTGGGAAGGACCTGCAAGGATCAGTGTTCCTGGAGGGGCTGGCTCAGAGGGAAGAGACTAACAGAAACGGGAAAATTTCAGTAAGTCTTCTTAATACATGATAAGCAATCCCCCTCACACACACACACACACACACACACACACACCACCACCACCACCACCACCACCTCCACACACACACCTCCACCCACACACACACAGTCAATTATATTTATTCGGGACAAGAATGCCAAGGGTCAGGAGATATCAGGATACATTGATTACGCACATCGACTCAAGGTACTACCACTAATAAAGGAGGTCCTAACATGTACTGTATTTATGACATAAAATTATACCTCACCCCAATGATCTAACTGCCGTATAGCGGGTAATTTTCGTAACTTCCCATTTAGTATTTTAAGTACAGCTCGACAGCTCAGGATAGTGACGCATCGAATCTCTTGCAGTAGAATAATTCCCTAGTTTTAATTTTTGTTTGATACGAAAACTTTCTATGTGGTATTATACATGTACATGATAATTGTAGGTGGATGATTTTGACCCCATATTCTCGTCACGGAAGAAGCTGCTCCCTAGACACAGTGACTTGAGCTTCTATAACTGGGACACTAATTTCTCCTCGTCCAACTCCACTCCTAATTATCAGGTACGTGTGAGAAATATTGAAATACGTGGGTATAATATATAAGAGGTGGTTGCCAAAATATGTATTAATTACATGTCGTCATGTTTTCGTAGTTTTTCTTTGAAGGACTATAATTTGTGTTGGGAACGTCCAATTTCAAAAAGCTAATTATTTTATTAGTAGCTGTTTGGTAGTGCTACAATAATATTATGGTGTCCTTATATCAACGAGCACAAAATTAATTATAAAAAAAAGCGTGGGCTTTAATAAGTAAAGTGGGTGTTTTTTCAGAACATAATTTATTTTCACAGCAAAGTTTGATAGCCTATAACGTGTGTTTGGAACACTACAGTTAGTGAGTGCCCTCCTAGTCTGTAGGGCGCCATAGCACTACTCAATTATACAGTTGCTCCCTTTGGTCTCGTCGTACATAATTAGTTGACATGATTATTGTACACGGACACTTTGTTTGTGATTGTTTGATATAACTCACACACACACACACCCCACGCACGCACCCACAGGTGATTGCAGACAACGCCTCAGGTCTGCTGTTTAAGAATAAACGAGACAGAAAGATTATTAACGTTGACCCAAAGGTACAGGCTGTGTGTGTGTGTAGGTGGATGTGTGTGGGTGTGGGCATGTGATTGTGTGTGTGGGGATAAGGGAAACAGAAATATCGTTAACGTCGATCCAAATTAAGGTACAGCTAGCACAGTAGAACTAAGACAAGAAAACGAAAAAAGCATTTGACGGTAAAATACAGTGGAACCCCTCTATAGCGGACACCTTTGGGGAACAATGTTTTGGCCTTTATATACAGAGCCTTTGTTGAGAGGTTGTTTTGTACACAAACTGTTCATTTGGGATCTGAGTGCCTGGCCGTTATATAGCAACTGGCCTTTATTCAGAGGTGGTTGTTAACAGAGGTTTCACTGTAGCCAAAAAAATCTCAAACTTCACGTATGCTTCCTGATTGGGAGGCGCACATTATACGCGGGAATTTTATGGGAATAATAGGCCTTGCTCCCGAAAAAATAGTTTTAGCCCCTTTCCACATGGCTGATTAAATTGAGGCCTCAAGATTCAAAGCTGACAGTGAAGATTAGAATGAACTTTGTACAGTATGTTTGCTAACAATCCTCTCTAATGGAAGCATCCAAAACAACAAAACTTGTATTTGTTGTATTTGACGCTGTTTGTATGCTAACTGTGCTCTCTTGTTATAAACTGTTGACATAGCTACATTGGGCTTTTGAGGAAATAATTATTATAATTATTGAGCAAACTGTCTCAAAATTTGTGAATAGAATTTTTAGGGAGTTAGAAAAGCATTATTATAGTACACTGTGCCCCTCCCTACTTCCCACACTATAATAGTTAATCAATTTTTCACACGTTATTTAATGGAATAAGGGATACCGAAATATCATTTGACGTCGATCCGAACGTACAGCTAGCATACAATATACTAAAAAAGCAATTAAGTTGTACTGATTTTGACGTTTAAAAAAAACAACCTAGGACCGACAGGTACATGTATGCTAGCTGTACTTCTGTATAATAATTATAGCAAAAATGGGATAATTATTGATAACAAGCATCTGGGAAACAATCAACTTCATTACGATAATTATTATTAATTAAGCTCCAGCTGTTGACTGATCACTGGGGTTTAGTAGCGGTCCATTGCCTTGTCACAGCTAGCATACATTGCACATGTATTATTAAAAATGGGGTATTGATAACAAGTGCCGTATAGCGGGAAATTTTCGTCGTTTTTCGAGGGCAGAGCATTTAAAACTGGGATAAACTCCCATGCACCGGTATTTCACATACAATGCTATTGGTGGGTGTGGTTTCCTGGCATTGAACCCCGCGAATATTAGAACCCACGAAAATTCTACTGAGGGTTCTGGAGCCAAATTGCACCCGCAAAAATTTCCCGCTATGCATTGTAGGAAATAAAGCTCCAGCTGTTGACTGATAACTAGGGTTTAGTAGCGGTCCATTGCCCTGTCACAATGATCCCATGATCCCTCACATTCATCCAGCTAGCCCTCCCACACCACTCTCCATTCAGCTGTGACGTCTGTGACCCCAATAATTGTATTTTTACGGAGATAATTTTGATCGGTAGCCAGACTGTTGTCTTGTCCCACTACATGGAATTCCAATTTAGTGTATATGCGAATATTCTATAGTCCTTTGAAAAGTAGAATGTCTGCGTGTATGGGCCCAGGGGTAGACAGCTGTTCCACTAAAAACCATTTTCACCTTGTTTGCAGAAATGCTACTCTAATTGACATGCAGTGTGTAGACTAGTGTACAGAGCCTATAGTGTGGTCCCACTGTGTGCACTGTAGCTAGTGTACAGAGCCTATAGTGTGGCCCCACTGTGTGCACTGTAGCTAGTGTACAGAGCCTATAGTGTGGTCCCACTGTGTACTATATTGACCTACAGAGCCTATAGTGTGGTCCCACTGTGTGCACTGTAGCTAGTGTACAGAGCCTATAGTGTGGTCCCACTGTGTGCACTGTAGCTAGTGTACAGAGCCTATAGTGTGGTCCCACTGTGTGCACTGTAGCTAGTGTACAGAGCCTATAGTGTGGCCCCACTGTGTGCACTGTAGCTAGTGTACAGAGCCTATAGTGTGGTCCCACTGTGTGCACTGTAGCTAGTGTACAGAGCCTATAGTGTGGTCCCACTGTGTACTATATTGACCTACAGAGCCTATAGTGTGGTCCCACTGTGTGCACTGTAGCTAGTGTACAGAGCCTATAGTGTGGCCCCACTGTGTGCACTGTAGCTAGTGTACAGAGCCTATAGTGTGGTCCCACTGTGTGCACTGTAGCTAGTGTACAGAGCCTATAGTGTGGTCCCACTGTGTGCACTGTAGCTAGTGTACAGAGCCTATAGTGTGGTCCCACTGTGTGCACTGTAGCTAGTGTACAGAGCCTATAGTGTGGTCCCACTGTGTGCACTGTAGCTAGTGTACAGAGCCTATAGTGTGGTCCCACTGTGTGCACTGTAGCTAGTGTACAGAGCCTATAGTGTGGTCCCACTGTGTACACTGTAGCTAGTGTACAGAGCCTATAGTGTGGTCCCACTGTGTGCACTGTATAGAGCCTATAGTCTGGTCCCATGTACACTGTAGCTAATGTACAGAGCCTATAGTGTGGTCCCACTGTGTACACTGTAGCTAGTGTACAGAGCCTATAGTGTGGTCCCACTGTGTGCACTGTAGCTAGTGTACAGAGCCTATAGTGTGGTCCCACTGTGTGCACTGTAGCTAGTGTACAGAGCCTATAGTGTGGTCCCACTGTGTACACTGTACAGAGCCTATAGTGTGGTCCCACTGTGTGCACTGTAGCTAGTGTACAGAGCCTATAGTGTGGTCCCACTGTGTACACTGTAGCTAGTGGTTGACTTATCGCTAATTTAAACACATAATTATTTTGATAAAGAGCTACAATTGTATAGGACAATGCAAACAGCTAGTGGTGACTTAAGGTTTGCATTTCAAATGAAGTGAAAGCCAATAATAACAGTTGTATGGGTTCACCACAGCATTCCATGTAGTACTGCCAATATTCTGCCCAAACTATAGTTTGCTTGAGGATACCAATGATAATGTACTTGCTCTATACATAATTATACGTAGCTCTAGTTATCCAATGAAAAGTGCGATCTAATTAAATCACATGCATTCGATATCTATGTGTTATAGTGTCCCAAAGTACGAAGGTGTAGGTATACTTAGACACTCTCTAGTACATAGGAAAAGTGCCTCAGAGCAGGTATACTGTGGGGCTTAGTATACCTGGTATACCTAGTATTCTGTTGTCAAGTAATTGTATTGTAGCCAAGCATCTAGGGCAAGGTTTGCGCATGCGTACTGTAGTATCTATAATAGACACTGTTTTGTCGGTGTCCATGTGATTTAGAAGCCCTCAGCCACTTGTAGTACCCTCGTTACACTAAAGCGTGCTACACCTCCAAAACAATTATTTCCTAGAAAGCCTCGCTCCCGATAAGACCTGCTCTGGTGTACCACGATATCCCTTCACCGTCAATATTCTACCCATACTCTGGAACAGCAGATGTGTACAATCTGTTTGTTGGGATACTGGCCACCAGCAATTAAAATCTATCACATATTTCGGGCAGCCTATAATTATAGTTTCTAAGAATTCCCTTGGTTGGACATGGTCACATGGACGCATATTTCAGTCTTGTTAAATTGACCAGGATTGGTTGGGAAGCGGTGACCACCTGGCAAATAGAAACCATTCTAGTGTCTGTTGTTTTGTCACTGCTCTGCACATTGTGTGTGGAAGCCATAGTGGAAGGCGTGGGAAATAAACTGTGTGAACACATTGTACACTAGCTGACATAATAACAGGCTCAATCCTGTAGAATGGAATATCAGTAGAGCATACCTTGAGAGATTTCTGTTGTATGGTTATACATGTACCTCCACACACACACGCACACACCCTCACACACACCCACTCCCCTCTCACACACACTCACACCGCCCACACCACACACACACAGGCAACCAGTTGCGGGGACAACACGACGCGTACCAACGTACAAACGTCCAAGTACACTCAAGTGGTTATATTCGATCATGTCACTAGAAGAAAAGCATAAACTGAACATTCACCAGGTACCAGGTACCCTGTACCCTGTACTCTGCACCCTGTACTATACACAGTCAGTTGTTTGTTATGTAAAAGCTCTTATTATAAATTATTTCACATGTACTGTTGGCATCATTTTCACTTCCTATAATTATAATTGCTACTATTTTTAAAATTTTTTTAAAATTAATTGACTCAAAGTGTTAAAAATGCATCCCCTTGGCTTTGTGTCTACGTACGTCATTATTTTACAATCTACGACTATTAGTATTGGCACATGGTTCGATTGTCTCTTCACAAATTAATAACCTAAGAATAAGAAGTCTAATTTTAGTGGTGTCAGATTGTATTAGCCACTGTGTTTATGTGTTTGCCTGATAAGGTTGGCTGATTGGAATGTCTGGCTGGCTGTGTTTTCACATGCTTCTGGAATCACATGAATCAGGTACATTGTACATGTGTACACTTCCTTAAGTACTGCATATTATTGGCCTGAGATGATTTTTGTCAATTTAGGGCTTGAGACAATCATTGTAAAGCACAGCCGGTTGTTTTTCAGATGGCAAATATGAAAACATTAGTCACAAGAATGTGAGACATGTGTGTGTCATAGTACCGTATACCGTATTACTACTGGTGAAAAACCTTCACGAATGAGCTAAATCAGCAGAAAATTTCACGCTTTGCGATTTTCTGATAACAAGGATCTTGTGTAATTACCAGTACCAGTTTGCAATTTTATTTTTGTAAAGTGATCAACGCTTGCTAAGTTCATGTTTTGATGCTCGCAAAACATTCTAGTAAAAACAGTTTCGTATCTACATGTAGATGTATAAACTATTTTCCATTTCCATTTGCTAGAATGTTTTAGCATTAAAAAAGCAATTTACAAGTTTTGATCATTTTACCCAAAAAATATAATCGTACGAAAAACCTGAACTGTTATGATATCACGAAACTTACCAGATTGCAAACGTCAAAGGAGTCAACTTTTCTGCTGATTTTGCTCATTCGCAAAAGGTTGTCAAGAACAAAACATTCTAATGTTGATGGTTTACGTTCTATGAACTTGTTACGTGCCAATCTTGGTTAGTAGATTAGTTCCCATAAAGTTACGCTTTAGCAACCACACTATTGCACTCCTTAGCAACCACGCTCGGACTAAATTGGATTATCCGTATTTTAATCTAATAAATAAACCGCGTGTGCTAGCAACAGAAGTCCCTTATCAGAGCACATGTCATAATACAGTTAATGAGATAGATACCATCTGCGGTGGTCTAGATTCATAGAAATTGAAATTTTTTGACTATCAAAAGTACACGTTAAGTAGGTAAACAAATTTTAATTTAGATTTATAGATTTGATAAACAGACAGAAGTTCTTTATCAGTAATACTGTAGATAAACTTTTGCGGGACTGCCTTTAGAAAGGTTTTGCGAATTTAAATTTCACAAAATAGCAGCCTTTCTGCAGTATGCATGCGATTTTTAATTCGTGGGTATAAATTGCGGTACATGCTTAATCAGGGAAAACCACGAGCATTTTTATACCCTCGAAATATACCCGCTATACGGTTTCTACCTATACCGTATAGCGGGTTATTTTCGTATGGTGGAAATTTTCGTTCATAATCTTGTAGAGCATCATACGGAAATTATTCTACCGCAACAGGTTCTATGTCACTATCCTGTACAGTATAAAATATGGGTAGAATAATAATTAATTATTACCTGCTATTCGGTAGTTTTGGCTTGATTTTCTGAAAAAGAAGGTTTTAAAATATGCATTTTATAGTACTGTCTTTTTTGCTGCACTATGTACGTAGAACAACACTAGCTATTGGTAGCAAGAGTGAAAAAAGAGCTCGGTTTTTTTAACATTTCAGTATGGTTGCCTGCATGACTGATAATTTTTAGATCAGAAACCGTCGAAATTAGATCATTTTAGTTGTGGTAACAAATTGATTTTGAGCTCACAAAATTTCCTCACACACTTGAGAATGGGTCATTAGCATACTATCAGTTGCTTAGCAACAACCCCATTTAATTAAGATTCATTACCATTGTAATTCTTAGAATAATCGTTTTCAAGAGAAGATTGTATAGGAATTTTATGGGAATTTCGCGGCTCATTGATTGCGTTACTTTAGCTTAATTGCTCTTGAGTGTAATCCAATTATACCAAAAATACAATATTATTATTTGCACTTCTATTACTTACGTATTTCCAGTTTATGATCAATATCAGTTCTGAATTTTGGTTTTGCAAATATACAGTGGAACCCCTCTATAACGGACACCTTTGGGGAACAATATTTTGGCCTTTATACAGAGGTGGCCTTTATACAGAGGTGGCCTTTATACAGAGGTGGCCTTTATACAGAGGTGGCCTTTATACAGAGGTGGCCTTTGTTGAGAGGTTGTTTTGTACACAAACTGTTCATTTGGGACCTGGGTGCCTGGCCGTTATATAGCAACTGGCGGAGGTGGTTCCACAGTATATACATAGATCTATAATAAGCGGGTGATTGCAAATATCAAGCTTGGTGATCCAACAATGTGCAAATAGGAAATTTACTTCTTCAAGCGGGTGGCAGAACATTTCAAGCTGGTTAACCCGCTATACCCTGAAATAAAATAATATTATACGGCTACCTAGTATATGTTGTGGTTTGAATCTTTCGAACTTCTTCGACAAGAAAACATGCTTGCACTTCAATGATCCTTGAGCAGCTGTAGCAGTCTACACACACACACACACACACACACACACTACCGTATACCTCGCTGCGCATGCGCAACCGAGGCATAACTATAGTTTTCTATACCACATTCTGTGACAATTAATTTGTAACAAAACATCTGCTCCTGAAGTTGTTGCATTCAGTAGCTACCTGCAATGTTTAGAATTGTTACCATGTTAGCTCATTTCAAATCAACGAACCCCCTGCGGCAAAGGGCGTCAGCTACGAGTCTAATTGTCTTGGATTAACAACAAAAAAACAACAAATTATACGCATTCTTGTAGCTATGTGATTGGTGCAATCAGAGGTAATTATATTGGGCTGGATTCTATCACGTTTCGGCACTATATACACGCCCACACACACACGTACACTCCACAGGTGGTGGTGTTTGTGTGTTTAGTGGAGGGCCGTGTTGTGCCAACACTGGATTAGCTGGCACAATTGAATGACCTAGTGTGAAAATTTTAAAGCCTCTGACAAATATTGCAAAGAATGCACGTAGCAACAACAACTCTGCATTTAGCGTGATTATTCCACACATGACGTCAGTATCGGTGATGTTTCACACCATGTAAGGTTGCTAGAGGTCAGAGTGCAGCCCTACAGCCGCACATTCCTAGTCCATTGTTCACACACAACCACATCCTTAACCGGGATGTGCCCCAAAATTTTTCGGAGTTGGTTATTTTTAATCCTTACACAATCGCATAAATTTGCTTCTTTTTTAGTAAACCTATATACATGTACATGTAAAAGGTGGTTAGTACCAACCACCACCACCGACCAGTGTGGGCACATCCCTGTACATGTACTTGAACACTTATTACACACACACCTCCGGTCCCCACATGTATCCCTGTACATGTGTCCAAGTCATTATACAGACAATGTAAGGTGCCTACATAGAGGTCAGAGTGCACCCTCACATCCGCTAACTATAGGTCAGAGTGCAACCCCTTGTAACCGCTAGCTAGGGGAGGTCGGAGTACAATCTCGTAGCCGTACATTCCTAGACCGTATGCTCACATCCTTATGTAACTATCCAAGCCCCCCTCAGGCCAGGATATTCACAATGGCTAGCTCATGTCTGTGGCTTTAGAGCCGATCACCACTAGAATGTCGGTAAGCCCACAAACTGCTGGTATTTATACACCGAAAGCTATGTGTAGGTGTACAAGTTGAGCATGTTGTAATCTTATGGATGGTCATGAAAATCCCTCCAGACATGTAAACACAGAGTGTGTGGGTGTACGCAGATGTTTAGTGGTACACAATGGAAGGTGATAATTTCATTTCAACTGTTACTAATTGTTTATGACTAGCCCCGACAGTGGGCGTCCTGTCTTGGTTCTTAACCGCTGTGCAAGTTTCATCATGCTTGGTTTGTGGCCTAGCGTACTATTATACGGCTTGCTACCCTAGGCTAACCGCTAACCGTCTGTTGTTTACCAGTGCCAAGACTCGGTCAATGGATTGGAATTCAAATGCTCAGGTCTGGAAGCAACCGGAGGGATGGTAATTAAATTAGAACGTCCCTTTTCGTCTAAACAAGTAGCCCCTCTGCGTACGCTGGCATGCCCCTGGGACCAGGGCGTTCTTCTATTGTCTTTTAATGTTTCGTACAATTACCTAAATTTGGGATATTTTCCGCAAGGGTAGACAACACAAGTGATGAGGCAATAGTTGTGTGTGTGGCTAATACCAGCGTTGCTCCCATGCACATGATAGAAGGGTGTGTTTTATATCCTATATCCTATAGTATTATTTGTTGAGAGATGTTGATCTAAACACACCATCTTATAGTGCACATAGCTCTACCAAAGATAATGGATACTCTTAGTTATGTGCTATTAGCGAATACATGTACATGAGGCGATTGATTCAAGAATGATTTTATTGAAATTGTTTACTTAATTTAAGTTGTGGGTAATTAAAGTTACGTACCTGCCTGAACACCACACACACACCCATCCCTAACCCTAGTCTACACTTCCCTAGAACAAAACAAACAAGAAAAGGTCAGCGCATTTTTTAATGTCATTATATTGACATTGAAAGTATGTACATGTACATATACTCTAAAGATGTGCTGAAACTGCAGACGTAGGCTATCATGTGTGTGCATGCACAGCTCTGGTACGTCATTGGCTTAAATTTGTTAAAACCCTGGGTTATTTTAATGATGTAATTTGTTGTTGATTTGCTGACTGCGTCCAAGAGAGGAAATAGTGGTTTAGCTTTGATACACCTTTAGTGGTTGTGTATGTGTAGTCTAGACTCTTGCTGAGCTAGAGGGGAAGTGTGAGCATTGAGTGCAGCATGTGTCACTACTAACTACCTCACTAACTAACTAGGGGGACAGTTGTGAGCTTCATTGTAAGAATTCGTCGAAATTGGGTTAAAAAATACCCCATCTCCAGACTGCCTCTATTACAGTGTTTTGAGCTGGGTTCTGTATGAGTATGCTTTGCATCTCTGGGGCAAATTTTGCACTCACTTTTAATCAATAGACAGAATGCTAGTACCTGCAGTGTGTAGGCTAGTGTACAGAGCCTATAGTGTGGTCCCACTGTGTACACGGTCGACTAGTGTACAGAGCCTATAATTATATAGTGTGGTCCCACTGTAGCTAGTGGTTGACTTACTAATACAGTTGCATTTCTAGTGAGGTGAAAGGGGCCAGTTGCAGTAACAGTTTACACAAGCCTAATAAAACAGCTCAGCCCAAACTAAACCAGGGCTACCTGTACTGAAATGTACGTTGCCCTGACTTGAAGTAACATCAATTCCACTTGATGAGGAAACAATCATTCCAGCTGCACTGTGGTATGTGCATGACTTGTGTTTGTGCAATGTTGTATAATTATGTTGAAAGTGCTGTTACAACAGTTTCATACCAAACACAACAAGCCACCGCCCACTCAATGACAGGCTATAGTAAACACCCGCCCACACACTTGACATTAGGCCATACTGTACATAAACAGTATTATAAATATGTACAGCAAACACACAACAGTGCTAGTAGCTACACAACAAATTAAAGTGGGTTAGAACACACACACAAACTTAGGCACACACACACATTCCCCCCTATACACACACACACACACACACACACACACACACACACAGTCCCCCCCTATACACACACACACACATTCCCCTCTATACACACACACACACCACCATCCCCCCCCACACACACACACACATTCCCCCCTATACACACACACACACACATTCCCCCCTATACACACACACACACACACACACACACACCACCCCACACACACACACACTCCCTCCCCCCACACACAGCACAGCACACTAAATAGAGCTGTTCTTGTGGAGTATAATTATAAGCAATACTACATGCAGGTCTTTGTCTCCATTGCAGCAAAGGTGTGGTGGATGTTGAGGTATATACATCGGTCACTACCTAACACTGCGTGGAAACGTTGTTTACTTCCTCAATGGAAGCTAACAAATGATAGGAACGGCATATGCATTTACTTTCTGGTTTTTCTCGTAACTTGTGCACGCACACGCACCCCTGTAACTGTAACTGTATAATTATTATGTTGCCTTATAAGGAGAGATCTCTACCTGCAAAAAAAGACTGTACATTGGAGCTTGTGTTGGCCTGCTCAGCTGCAATAGTGGTGCCAGAGGAGGTACAACAAGCAGGAGCAGTTAGCTACAGTGAGCTGTAGTTACATTCCAGTTCACATGTAGGTTTGTTAAATCTGAGCCAGCTAATAAACTATTGCTCCTGCATGTCATACTTCCTTTGGGTGGCCTGGGTGGGTGGCATACTGTACCAAAAGTAATAGCCACAATAATAAATTCTTTATTAATTTTGTTGCACAGCAATTCCATATGCAGCATTTATTTATCTAGTAGAATGTTGACATTGACTTATGTACCTCGTCTATTTCTGAAAAGCACCTTTAATACGTGTATATAGATCTGCAGGTGTAAAACGGCTGCAAATTAGAGCTACTGTATTATCATTATCATTACTTACTGCCAGAGTGTGAACAAAAATCAAAATCGTATTTAAAGGAACCCATACTGCACATGCGCATACACGCACACAGCGAGTCTATGCGCATGCATCTTTACAGATATGCATGTGCAAAACGGCTGCAAATTGGAGCTTCCGCAGTACATACTGTATATAGTACCGTACTCACCCAGCCAGTGTGAAAAACAAATCACTGCCAGATTTATTCAAAGGAACCCATGCATAGTATACTCTGCGCACACACACACACAGCGAGTCCTTGCGCATGCGCGCCCCTACAGATATGCAGGTGCAAAACGGCTGCAAATTGGAACTACTGTAATATCATTACTGGTCAAGGGCATGGATAGAATAATAACTATCTATGGTGTCAAGGTGACCTACAAACCACCCAAATAGCTGCCAGACTAGTTCAAAGGAACCCATGTCCATAGATACAAAAGACAAGAAGCTGTGGGCACCATAAGAATGTAGGGTTAAAACTTCACAAGCTTCTTTTATTTCCCTCATCTATTTTGGGACACATTAATTTTGTGCTTTGCGAGCAGCCCCACCCATTTATGACGTTACCTCATAATTGAAATTAATTATAGCTCATTACCTATAAAATCGACGCTTCGAAAAGCCTCAAGCAAGTCGAGAGCAATCTGCGCACATGTTCAGAGCTACTTTAGCAGCAAGCAAGCAAGCAGCCATGAAGAACTCCCTAAGTATCATCGCAGTGATTGTATCACTAAGCCTAGTAGCGCAACCCAAGCCACTCAACATGAACAAGAGGGAAACAACGCAGCAGCAAGCTGAATATTTTATTCCAAGCAACGAGTCCGGCTCCCGCTATATACTGGATATCTTCAACAGCCTGTCCAACAACTCTATTTCAGATCCTATCACATCTCAGGCCAACACTATTAGATCTCTGAAAAACGTGGCTCCAGGTAATGAAAAATTATCATCCAGTATCTATGCAATATCTAGCTTGCAGCATGCAAGGTTTATTATAGCAGGAGATTTTTTTGTACCATAATTACGATACTGTACAGCTGGTAATTTTCGTCGGTGCAAATTTTCGTATAAACTAATTTCAAATAATTTCGTACATCTCAGGATAATTAACGTTGAACCAAGACAATACAAAATATACGAAAATTTCTACCGTACGAAAATAACACCGCTCTGCGTATAATTATAGTTTAATATTTCCCTTTCTAGAGAAAATGAACGTAATGATATTGCGGCTACACTAGCCAATAGCCCGAGGGGGGGGGGGATGGGGGGGTGCTTGTTTAGGCGACCCTCTCATACTAATCTGTTACGTAACTAGACTAGCATACCAACACTATATACTTCGTGTTGCTGAAGAAAATAAATGACTACAAGTCGAGGAAAGAAATAAAACTGATGCTGCTTCGTTATGTTGTGTGGCTTCTGTTAGTTGGTTGTCATTGAAGTCTCAACTAGCAGTCCTGTGAAGTACTGCAAGTATTTAAAGTGGTTGCCCTGCGAATATTGATCTTAGATTTAATTAGGTGTTATGCAGGAAGACCTTTGAAAAGCTTGGGTGACAAGCTATTGTGGTTGGTGTGATGAATGACTGTGGTGTACTACTCAGCAGCTGTACTCCAGTATCAGACCACACTATTGTGTAGAGCCAGGCTCTGTCTAGATCTGTGTGTACACAACCAAAGAAGCTTTGAAGCTTGTCTCCTTGGTTTAGACACAAGCATGAAGCTGTAGTTTACCATTTAGAGCTTGAACTTGTAAAGTAAACGTTTTAGTGCCGTACTACACAAGATAGTATAGGTCAGATGCAGCCTGTTTTGCAATTCACGATTATAACCTTTTCCAGTGTTAGTTTTTGCAGGCTTCTAATAACAGTTCAGACTGGATGGGGTGCAATGTGTACCTCCTCCCGTATCCTTGGTCTCCTGATAGTGTGTGTGTGTGTATATGTTCTTGTTATCAGTTATTAGTTGTGGAATACCTGTGGTAGCCTGTTCTCCATGTTGTTTATGCTGTATCCACCCCTCTCTCACACACCCCTCACACAACACACACACACACACACACACACACACACACACACACACACACAGTTTCTAGCTGTAATCTATTCAACTTCTCACTGTCTGGGATCGGGGACTCTGAGTACGCCATAGGATCTGACCTCTATCTCTACATGACTCGACAACACACGTTCACGGAGAGACTAACTATAGAGATCCGTAAATTCAAACAAGAAGACGATGTAGAAGATTTTATAACCTCTAAAGAGATTCTACCGCTCAAGGAACCTGGCTGGCTCAAATTCCCTATGCAAGCTTACTTATCTGAGCTAATACCAGAGGGTAAGTACACACACACGTAGGTCCTACTGATAATTATTGATGCATTCAATTTCCAATTAATTTGGTAGCTATCTTTGAGAGCCGTTGATTTTTGTTTATATTGCAATAAAAGAAATGTAGCTCTCAGAATTACCTTTACAATGCACAAATTTTAAGGCTAGAATTCAGCTTGTTAGTCATCTCAAAAAATTTACGAAATGCCATTCTTTAGTTTTGTGAGTGGACAGTGGTTGACTAGCAATACTGTACGTGGTGTAACTTGTGAGCAGTTGTGCTTCCTTGCCAAGAGAATGCTTTGAAGCCCACTAAGAGTTGACTAACTTGATCTCTTTCAAAGACCTCCATAGCCAGAAGATCATTTGTACAGTATTTGCTCAGCCATAGCAGCGTGTGCTTCTTGGCTGTTAACATCTCATGATTGCATTGCTGGCAATTATTCTATCCTAGACAATTCTCAAATATAGACAATTCTATGATGATTATTTGGCATGTTAATGAAAGGCACCCACACACACACTCACACTCTCTCCCCACACACACACTCACACAGGCAAGATGCACGCTTTATTGCGAGTCATCATCAAGGGTCAGGATCAGGCCCCGCTAGACTGCAATGATGGTCCTATCAGCTTCGTCTACTCCCAGGTTGAGCTAGACCGCGCCCCCTATCTCACACTCTACTCATACGATCACAGAATAGAGAAAATCGACTACACAGCTATCCTCAAGAAACTGGAGATAGAGAGAGTGGTGAGTAAGCTTCACAATGACAGCAGCTATGTGGCGTACTAGCTTACTTAAACGTAATTTGTATTGATGGTACCCCTACGTAGATTTGCTAGCAGAGTGTCATACAGGGGGGAAGGGGGATATCCCCCTCTAGCTCCAATCCCCCCCCCCCAAATTTGCATTCATGTACTGGTTGTATGACTGAGTGCTGGACATTTTTTACATACTAACAGGGTATTGAAATAACCAGTTAATTTTCTGGTTACTTTTCTTATTTCCCCCTCTACTTCAAAATCCTGTATGACACCCTGGAAGTTATAAAATTAATTAAGGCAAAGAAGAATCATCCCATTAATTTTATGTTATTATCCTCCAAGTACTGTAATCCCAATAGTTGATGCAAAGCCTAAGAGATCATTCTGTCAATAACACTTGGTAGTAGTAGGTGCTGTACGTCTTTCTAATCATTGATTATGTTTTTTTTGTTCCCCTCCATACAGGATGATGACATTACTTCCCCAACACGTACCAATGAGCGGAGGAAAAGACAGAACGAACCGGCCTGTCAACTGAACGATCTTAAAATCCCCGCTGACAAAATCCCAATGTCTGCAATTTTGGAAGGTGCTACTATTCTTATGCCCTCGGAAGTCAACCTGGGTATATGCGGTGGAGTGTGCACAAATACACTACCAAAAGAAGATGAATTAAAGCACTCACTGTTAGCCCACTACCTTCTCTCCACCAACGGGTTTTCATACCCTGATGGCAGGGTGTCCCAGTGCTGTGCTCCAGTGTCGTATGCATCACAGACGTTTCTCATAAGGACACCAGACGACAGAATTGATCTTATCAATCTGCTTCACATGCGAATCGCCAAATGTGTCTGTTTAAATATTGTACATTTAAACGGCGGTGCAGGAAGATAAAACTTTGCAAGTTTGGCTCCTTCCTACTAAATCATTTTTTTATTCCTGCTAGCATCAATTAATTACTGGGTACATTGATTCGTGAATGTCCAACTACATGTACAAAACTACTCACTTTCACTTTGTACAGCTCCTTAAATTGTTGTAACTAACTTATTCCTTCCAGCCACCATTATTTTGTACTACCTTGTATATGTGTCCACCTGCACTCGTACCATCATGTACAGCAAACAACCTCGTTTCTCTCACTATAATTATTATGTGTACTGACAGGTTTT
This sequence comes from Halichondria panicea, assembly GCF_963675165.1. Classification (NCBI taxonomy): domain Eukaryota; kingdom Metazoa; phylum Porifera; class Demospongiae; order Suberitida; family Halichondriidae; genus Halichondria; species Halichondria panicea. The sequence continues at coordinate 1,215,010 of NC_087377.1, forward strand.
TTTGGTTGTTTAAAATTTTGTGCAAAATGTATCTTATTTTGACAAAAAACTACTTATTCTGAATTGTGAAATTGTGTTTAGTGCTTGAGAAATACATACATAGCGCTGTATGGATTATAATTCTTATACAGTATAATAATATTATAGATTACTAAGCGTATAATAATAGAGGGGTATAGACAGCATAATTTATTAAAGGCACCAACTGAATTAATTTGTGGCATAAAAAGAGGGAGCTGGGTTTCAGTATACGAATTGCAATTGCACGAAGATACTGCAGGCTACTGAGAGAGGTGACCTTGTGTATACATGCATGTGTGTTGCATGGTGGCATGGATTAATGAGATTAGGGGTGGTGGTTTGGATATCAGTGCCGGGACACCACATATGCAGCCCAGGAATGCGGCCACTATAATAGCTAGCTGCCTGTGGCTGTAGCCTGAGGGCACATCTGTTGATAGCGTATATACTGCAAACATGAATGCCACACTCTATAGCTCGATTAATAATCAATAGGCAAGTAGATCTAGTCACTTCAAAGCATTTCGTTGCTTGCCTGTTCTCAAGCATTAATTATTATTCATACATTTATAGACTGAGCTAATGGAGTAATTAAAATTAATGTACACACTATCCTAGCAGCATTCTGGACATTCTAAGCTGACCCAACTTCATCTTCTTTACAATCATAATTACAATGGCTCACCCAATAAATGGCAATAATTACAGCAAGCTAGGGGATTAATTTATATGCGTTAACGTGAGACACGACAAACATAGACTGGACACAATCGCACCAATAATTCAATTAATTAATTTTGTCCTACATGAGGGTCCAATTATGAAAAGCATTAGCGGGTAATCTAACACCGGTGTGTACGTGTGTGTGTGTGTGAGACATGCATGCAGCTGGCCTGCATTGCTCACTAATTATAATGATTATTATAATTATAACGTATGCAAAATACTATACCTTAGGGACAGTGGTATATACCACAGTCTACCACTATAATTATAGCTCAGTGGCCTAGCTGCAGGCATACCATAGTTGATACACACATGCGTCCGTGTTTAAGTTAATTGGGACAGATCGAAAGCAATCGCTAATTTAAACACAATTACTTGATAGGCCTTTTCGGTGAAATCCGTGCTATAATTAATACTGCTCATGCATTATGTTATTTTTAATGAAAACAAGCTCAGTATACAATTGCAATGTAGCTAGTAATAATCTTTCTTTGAAGTTGGGCCAGAACTTCAAAAGACAGCAGCGTTAATTACTATAGAGTGAATTTGGCATTGCACAAAATGATGTTTCATAAACAATAATAATTAATGTATGCATGGAATAAAAACAGTGCGTGCTCCAGTCAATGGCTATGTAACTAAGAAGTGCTTTGATCAGTGTATTAGGTTCATCCTGCCCACCATGTACCTGCATGTAGTTACAAGTGTGGAAATAGAGGACACTTAAAAACAGGAAAATGAAGACAATATTCCCATATATAGCAACACAATTATGCAGTCTCTACAAAGTCTGAACGTGCACATATTTCAAAGGGTTTCAATGATATAATTATGTCTGTATTATGTCCCCAAAATTTAATACAGTATAGCGGGTTATTTTCATGAGGTAAATTATTCGTTATTTTCGTGGGCAATTAAGCTGACCTCCACGAACCCCGCTACAACGTAGGACCGGAATGCCATGCAATGAAGTAAAACAAAATAATTATACTCATGAAAAGCACCGCGTCCGAGTTTACCCCACGAAAATTACCCGCTATACAATACACCGGACGTATTACTAGAAATGTTTTGCGAGCATCAATGAGCAAATTACACTTGTATTGATCGCACTTGCAGAAATAAATTGCAAAAGGTGGTGTCACAACAGATGCCATTCAAAAACAGGAAATAATGAGACACTATAAATATTTCCATAGCAACATTATAATCAAACCTATTATGTCTACAATGAGCTACAGTACGTTGCACTGAATCACTAAAACACATACCGTACCGGGTAATCTTTTATTGGTGATTTTTGTACCAACCACTATAAATAAATATTCGTACAGCTTAAAGTGGCGACGTACTTGGTATACTTATACATTATAGTACATTAATTAAAATATGCAGTTTGCAATTTCGCAGTTTTGTTAATTTAGCTTAATAATGGTTTTTTAATAATTTATGGACCATACCAAAATAATCTGCTATGGTACACAGAAGACAATTCTCACATTTTTTAGATGGTGATTTCAATCGGCATGACAATCATCTGGTCCCCATGACAAATCATGACATCACATGAGAATGGTTTGCTCCCTCCAAACAAATTCTGTACTTCAAATGTCGACTCTCTAACTTTCCGACTGAACAAATCCTGTGAAAAAAATAATAGCAAGGATTTACATCAATGTAGCATGAACTTTAAATTACGCAATCATTATAGCCTGCACTGCAATACATGCATCACACCACACACACCCACCCACACCACACCCACTTTTCATACCTTTTGTGTACTTCGTATTACGCTGAATCCAAATTCCAAATCTTCGAGTGACGTTGCCACGGTGAAGTCATCACTAGATGCGGACACATTATCGTTTCCATGGAGCTCGTCACATTCCAATAGAGTGAACGATTCTATAGCCTTCAGCGAGACCAGGTCCTGTAGAGGAAAACAATCGCTAATTTAAATTAAACACATCATTATTTTGATACGCCTTTCAAAGAGCTTCAAAATGCGTTCAATCCCAGTTAAGTTATTGACCACCAAAGCAGCAACTTTTCAATATTCACAATGCCTGTGCTTTTCTGAAAACAGGGCCCCAAAGCATTTGCTAAATTCATTTGATACATACCTTTCAACGAGCTAGGATACTGATAGTATACTGACTAGTACACACAGAGGATTGCATAGTATCCTGACTAGTATACTGACCTTGATAAGTTCGTCGACAGTCTCCACTAGACAAACTTGCAGAATAAAGAAGCTTCTCTTGATCGAGTAGAACACAAGAGGTATGTAACTGCGAGGGCCGTCTGTAATCTTATTGGTCGGCGCATCTTCAGTTGGTTGCTATGGACATTAAAACACATAATCAGTTATGAGACATTATAGTAGAACTACAGGGCCATAATTTGTCATTTTTCGGTCTTGGATTTACTAAAAGTTAAAAAAGACAATTTAAATCTCAAATTTTGTCGGGACCATACGTACTTGTATTTGTCAGCTATGGTATTCGGTCAAAATAATTATGGCAAATTCTGCCATCTCTCAAATAACTTTGATGGTACCATATTTTGAGAGGTCTCTTTCTAAGCTTTCAGAAAATCATTATAAAGTCATTGAAATTGGATCCACAGAATTCAATTTGCAGCTAAAAAAGTCACCGAACCATTCATTGGAACGAGCTGGAGTACAACACTCAAAATTCACTATGCACTATGGTACTCATAATTATCATCACACCCTCACACCTTAGTGACGGCGTCTGAACTGGTTGAACCGGTTTCCTTGAACTCTAGTTGGAACTCTCCGATATCCACTCCATTATTCACTCCGTCCACACACAGAGTCTGTGTTTCCCCCAGCCCTGGACTAGCACCGCTGGTATAGCCCGTATCGTTGGACTCTGTACTGTGCCGATCATGTGATACGTTGCCGTGGGATACGTTGCTCGGGATTATACGAGCAGTCATGTGACTGGATCCTTTTGTTACACGGCCGATAATTTCTTTAAGTCCTTTGTCGCTTGGTGATGGCGGTGGTATTTGGGTTTCAGTAGGGTTAAACATTTCGGGTGGTTCGACTAGTATGTCGTCCAGCGAGTTTCTGGATTCGTAGCAATCACTAGGTGGGCGGGCACTGTGGGTGGAGTGTGTGTGGTGTGTGGGGAGTGTGTGTGTGTGTGTGTGTGTGTGTGTGTGTGTGTGTGTGTGTGTGGGAGGAGTGTGGTATGTACCGGGAGGATGGAGTGTGTATGTGGAGTGTGTGTGTAGGCGGGCACTGTGTGTGAGGGGTGAGCATGAGTGACCTACTAGAATACTTACGGGAGAGTATCGAATGGTTGCTCAGACAGTCCAGTGTTCCCCCTCACACTGGGAGGTTGTGAGGAGGCTCTCCTGCGTGAGGTATCATCATCACAGCCCTCTCTTACACCACCGATCACCACCTGCATGGAGTAATGTCCGTCAGTACACCCACACACACCCACGCCCACACACACCCACGCACACACACACACTACACTTTCATAATTACATAATTGAAATTGAATACAAACTATCTCAAAGATAGCTACGAGTTCATTGGAAAAGTTTTTTTGCCCGGCCCTTGAATGAAGAAATTTTCAGGAATAAAAAGAGCTGAATATTGATAACGCAATTATTAAGTCTATAGCATTAAAAAAAAAATTATTATTGGTGGTAATTGAAGCTCAAAGCTAGGCAGTCATCAAAAATTACATTGAAGATTATAGCATATTTTGTGCTAATTACCTTTGAGTATCTGTTTGCTCTGGGGATGAGACTGCTGCCGGCATTATAGTCAGAGGGTCCAAAGGTCATATCCTTTGCAACAGGGCTCATATCGAACATGTTGCCGGATTTCTTTACATGCTCTTCACTGATATCCAGAGCAGTGCTGTGTGTGTGTGTGGGCGTGTGAAGTGTGTGTGTGTGTGTGGGCATGTGTGCATGGGCGTGTATGTGTGAGGTGTGTGTATATAAGAAAGCACTACTATTACAAATGCTGATTTAAACCACCGTATACCACATAGCAACGGGCAACAAGGAAGCTACTAGTAGCTGAGTGTTTCATAAAACAGTGTGTTCATGCAGTCAATTAATGTATTTAACTGACCCATTAATGACAGGGGTCCCCTCGTCCCCACTGCCCCCCTCCCTCTTGTCATCACCCTCGTCCTCTGAGTCCGAGCCTTTGTCTTCAAATAACGGCTGCTCAGGACGTAGAGTAATCTTGCGGTACCTGAGTGTGTGTGTGTGCGCGCGCGCGCGCGTGTGTGTGTGTGTGTGTGTGTGTGTGTGCGTGTGTGTGTGCGTGTGTGTGTGTGTGTGTGTGTGTGCGTGTGTGTGTGTGTGTGTGTGTGCGTGTGTGTGTGTGCGTGTGTGTGTGTGCGTGTGTGTGTGGGTGTTTGGAATTAAACTGTATGCTTGCTATTTATTATTATCTGCCAACTGAAACCTGGGTCTCCGACACATTTTCGTGAGTGTGGGTGGGGGTGTCATGTGATTATCATGTGATAGTACATACCTGAATGATCTCTTCATGTTAGAGTGAAGATGCAGTGCAGCGGACCGATCACTACCACCACTGAGACTGGGGTTAGGGGTCGACTGAAATGGAAGTACAATGCACGTGTAATAACTACAAGAACGTTTAGTGAAAAAGAAAAATTAATAATGCACATGCTATAGAATAGTAATAGTTTGTACGTTTCACTCCCATTACAATGTACATACATACTACGTAAGCAAATACACAGTTTGGGATGAAGTATATAAAAACATTTCTAATGGAAAAACACAGTGAGGATTAGTATAGGAAGAAAGAGGAAAGTATGCATACACAGCAACATACAATATAATTATACAGCGGTTTTTTATCATAATTAGAACACAAAGTGCAATTAACTCTACTATAGGCCTCACATAGGTGGTGGTGGTTGGTTGCACACGCCCACTCTTCACAGTCCCAGTCTTGACAGCCATGCCACGATGCAGTGATCCTGGCTTCTCCACAAATCCCACCGTCTGCACAAGGATGGTAATAGGAATGCACGTTCATTTGGAAAGCACTAGAGTCGTCTCTGTAACTAGAGTTCTGGTGGGCCAAATTATGACTTGCTGAAAGATCTTTCAGATGGTATGCTCAAAGTTGGAACAGGCCATAATTTCCTATTTAAATTTTCAGGGAAAAACCATGGGCTATAATAGCCTACCGTAAACACACGCCCAAAAATACCAAAATAGACAGTTAATTATTATTAACACATCATCTGAAAGGCACTGTTATGTTAAAAAAAGAACGTTTTTGGATAAACGGAACTCCATTCAAAGATGCTCTATTTTAACGCTATATACATATATACCTTTTCTTTCTTTCGTTTTGGACTGCCTCCACTCTTGGCTGGCTCAACGATCTCCACGGTAGGTTTGGAAGACACAATAAAGTAGCCCTCCTTGGTTCGTTTGGCGGTTGCTAGGAAACCAGTGGGCGGGGGTACACGATTGGGGATCACTGTTACATAGCTAACGGGACGTACGTGAGCTGCAGAATAAAATAAAAGTTTTAATTTTAATAATTAATCAAGAGTATGATTTATAATGGACAGAGAGTATCAAACGTAGGCATACTGTACATCAGATGTATGCGGAGAGTAACGTGACTTCCTGTATCTGTCACGGGCTTGGAATTTGCACACTGACCAATCCAAGTGTATAGGTGAGGTACAGGGGCATAGGAAGGGGACTGGAGCCCCCCATCTTTCTAGCCTTATCAAGCGGCTCTATAATTATGTAAATTGCTTCCTATACCACTAATTCCAAGCTTTTGACGGACACAGGAAGTCACGTTACTCTCTGCATACATCTGTATACCTACGGTCGATAACTACATACTCTTGGTAATATGCACATTAGTTACATAGTGACCGTGTGCGTGGGTGGGAGGGTAGTTACCTGGTGACGGTGTGGCTGACGTTGTACTGTACTCGCTGCATCGTGACTCACACTCAACGCTGACATCTGATTGGCCGGATGCTCTGAGATTAACAGTTTCGTTGCTGTTCCTCCCGAGATTTGCCAGAGAAATACCACTACCCTATAAGAAGATGAATATAAAAAGTCAAGCTAAAACCCAATATTTTTAGCAATCGCTAATCATTTGAAGAAGTCTTTCAAAGAGCTACAAAATACATTCTTTAGATTTGTAATTGGACAATCCTAACTCAATTTATATTGACTTATCAAAGATATAATTATATAGCTTCCAAACAGCTAATATTTGGAGAAATCACTATAAAGCTACATGCCTTTCAAAAGAATTGGCCTGAAAAAAATTGCTAATTAAATTGGACAATCCTAACTCAACTTACCCATTAAAGATAGCTACCAAATGATTTAGCTATAGTTGCTTTACCTTGGGCAGTGTTCCATATAGTTGTTGCTGTGGTGATCCGAGAGCATTGCGTGCCTTGGGCTTGACACGATGAACAGCAGGCTTGTCACGTGACTTCCTCAGGCCAATGTCCAGTACCTCTATTGTCTCCCCTGTACACAAAGGGTTAATAATAATAGGGGTTAAACATGCTACCAGGAGTACATATAGCGTAAAAGTTACCTTATAGCAATCAGTATACAGTACAGTTATGTTACTGAATGTTGTGGGTGTGGATCAACATTTTAACAAATCACTATTGCACAATGTTTAGTGGTAATCACCATCTTGGCTCTCAATGTCTTGTCTACTAAGTAACTATTATTAGGTTTGAACTGCAACCAAATCAAATAAGGCATGCATGTACTGCAAGAGATCGCTAGTATTAGCCACTGTATAGCAAACACACATTGTCACAGCTATAGGAGGATCCAGGCTCATTAAAATAACGATATCTAGAGACTACACCTATGAAATTGCAATGACTTGCAGTGACCTTGTGGTAACACTGTGTATGCACTGTAATAATTAAACAACAATCTGCTCTATTGCATGTACTATAGGAACTGAACAAAACACAAATTTCTGTATAATTGGGCCATCTGCATGTGGCTGCATGCCAGGGAATGTTCTTTGTACACTTATTTAGTGTAGACCGCTAGTTATGGCAACGGCGAGGTTGTGTCCATGTATGAATGAACGCTCCCAATAAGCACTTAGAGACCATGTTTGAACAGTGGGGAGTACCACAATACGCTATTGTCTCCAAGCAGATCAACTAGACACATCAAGATATCTGAAAAATGCTCAGACAACAAACAACACGTTTGTGTTGTTGTTCTATTGGCCCAGTGAACTAGCTATTACTATCACTGCTATTCCTGAAGTGACACAGTGCTTCAGTTCTATTGAAACCTTGCATTGTGTGTGTGTTACAGTTCATAGACATAGAGCTTCATCTGAATAACAGTATTTTGGCTAAGTATAAACATTTCCCAGTTGATACGTACTATCAGTCTGTGTGTAATAGTTGTGACATGCACGAGTGTCACATGCATGGGATATATTGGCTCAGTAGTGACTTAGACCCGAGGGTCAATGTGTGCGCATGAGTACGTGAAGCTGTGGCACAGTGTTTCCTTTGCCATCTCAGAGGTCAAAATGCAACCAAGAGTGCATGGTTCTATATACTGCATGCAGACTAGATCTATACTAATAGCGATAATTATACCACTGTCTAATTGTCCATTGCTATGCTTCTAAAGAGTGTACTGTGCCTAGCAGTGTCTCACACAAACAGGAAACGTATATACAGTAGTACAATATAAACAAACACACAAACATTCCCCCATGGTCGCTTACTTGGAGCAAGTATGAGCATAATTAGAGGTGAGGAAATTTAATAGCACTTATTAGTAGGATTCTAAAAGAGGCTGTAAAATTATGACATTGCTGTTAATAATATTTAATAAGGCTCTGTTTATCAATAGCATGCAGCACAGAGTATAATCAAGACTGTGCGCTATGTACACTGTATACTGTACAATAGCAATCAACTGTGTTTTGGCTGCATAGAAGCCAGAGGACAGACCAGTCTCTAGCTGATGTGTTCATACAACACACATTCTGTGTTGAGACTGACAAGCTGCATTGTTGGGTTACACCTCTCGACACAGAGCACAATAGACAAAAGAGCTATAGCACAGAGTCTAATCACAGGGCTCACATGCACTCAGACTGGTGATATTTCGCTAACTCGGAAGCTATCTTTGAGATTAAAATGCACACTGTATTTATGTGCTTGGAACTATCGATGCCTAAAACCATGATTGCCTTTGTATTGAGTCAACACGGAGCACAATAGACAATAGAGCTAGCACAGAGTCTAATGACAGGGCTCATAGTTGGGTCATCATCGCCCAGTTTCCGTGAAACAAAATGCACTCAAGTTGGTGATTTCTCAGAAAACCACTAAATAAATTCGGAAGCTATAGAATAAAATACATTGTGTATATTATGCGCTCCTGGAAATAGTACCCAAAACCATTATTGCCTTCACATAATAATGATGATAATACTGTCTATAGTACAACACAGTAGAGCTATAGCACAGAGTCTAATAACAGGGCTCACACGAACTCACCTTCTTGAGCATTCTTTGTCTTCTCCAGTAGATAGGACCACTGTAACATGAGTGGGTCAGACGGAGCAGCAAAGAAGAACGTTCGCTTGAAGGTCCCTATACTGAGTATATGCTGCTGATTCTTGTACTCCAGTCCAATCTCCAGGTTGATGCAACTGCGTAGGTCGATGACACGTCGAGGAGATTTGTGGGACAAAGCTGCCTTGCGTGTTTTGAACGTCTCCAATGTTCTATTGGCCCTCAGCACGATGTAACGCTCGTGCCATTTCTAAGCAAGAGAGGCAATAAACAACCAAATAAAGCATTTATTTACTAGCCATAGTGCATGCTTGTAATTAAAAATTTAGGGAGTGTAACAGTTTTTGGCCGGCACACCGTTACAAGGCTATGTACAGCACAGCACTATTGTCCACCTACTAGGGCATGTTGACTACACACACACACCTTTCGGCCTCTTCTGTTTAGTGGAGGAGCTTTCAACAGGTTGCCAGCAAATATGCTCTCCTTTGAGCTTGAGTTGATCTCCACGGTGGCTGCCACACTTGACATGCCTGGAGGATACACACAGGTGCAGAATGTGAACAGCTGAAATTGAATCTTCTTGAGTGATAATTCAACAGCTTCAATATATTGAAATAGCAGGTTAGTTCCAAAGTGTAAGTCAGAGCCAGCCTAACTCAATCTAACCAAATTACTGATACAATGACATAACATGTTATATGTGTGACAACATTGCATTTACACTCTCCCTGTAGACAACGTAAAATAATGACAAGCTTCCTATACGTGACACGTTCACACATGCTACTCTTGTAGGTCTTGGAAAATGAAACTGTGATCGATGTGTTAGAATACACATAAAGCTATTCCTAGTATTACATGAGAGACTCTATATCCCATGGAATAGTGCTTCTTTTGTTGGCACACACTTCAGCCAAACTGTCCTTTATTGTGGCCTATCACTGAGTTAACTTCCAGGTACAGGTAATACAATACAACCACTTAATTGGTACCTGTATCTACATCTTAGCTGGTTAGTTGCTAGTACTGTATGCATTGTACTAGCTGTACTGTGTATGGCTGCACAGTGTAATAATAATTATGTGTGTGTGATTGTACAAGAAATGACAAAGCTAGTATATACTGACTTCAACCAATCCACTCACCTGTGTGCACACTCCAGGTAGTAGGTTGAGAGATAGCTGTTGTGATAGTAATTTTATGGCTCGGACAAGCGTTCAGGTTGCTTGTCTCAGCTTTGTCTTGATATGACTGAGTTCCTCTACTGAAACCTTTTAGTAGGTGTGCTTATGCGCATGCGCTTTGATAGGCAACGATAAAGATAGTCTCATGAATCAGCCGCACCTTTTGTGTCCGGACACCAAAAGTATGGGTGATTCTAGCCTCGACCCCCGGCCGATCCGTCTCCAATTGAACGCTAGGTCGCCTACTAGGCCTGGTATTGATTGTATTTGGGCGTGATCTGGGCGTGGTTTTTTAATACATAAAACAAATTGACTGGTGGTACAACAAAAAATGAATCCTCCAACAGTGGTCTTCAACAACAGCCTCTGGGGCAGTATACAGCAGGAAATACTTCCCAGAAGACACTTCTTTGGCAGTGGCAACCAAATCTTTGTCGATTCCTTTATTGCTACTGAGGATGGCAGCAGAAACACCTCTATTGTTTAGACTCCTGATCTGGTCAATCATGAGTCTCATGATGAGAGATACAAGGGGAGAGACAATTAACAAGAACAACACTTTTGTCAACAGGAGGAGCCTTGGTCCTACCTAGCTTGTAGTCCATTAAAAAGGGTAGCAACTGATATAGCAGAGAGACTTGCCATACCCCGTTGGGAACCAGATAAACACGTCCCTTCCCTCAAACAGGAGCTTGAGAGCCTGGGCCTGTTCTGCCATGAGAGTGAGGCCATCTTGCTTCAAACAAGACAACGCGTTGCATGCCATAGCTAGCTATAAATTGAGAACATGACACGGAGTTAAATTACTGTAACTTTTACGGGAGTAAAATGCCTCTACGTACACCTTTAGTATTACAGAAAAAAAGCAGGAAACAAAATGTAAAGAATCACTGCTTTTGTTTCCGGTTCCTGCCACGCCCAGATACAATCAATACCAGGCCGTATTTTTCAACTTTGTTCTATTAAAAAAAAATCGGCCTGGGACCAAGGCTAGGGTGATTTGTGAGACTACTATTAATTTGTGAGACTACTATAATGCGTTTGTAAGTTGACGTTCCTTACCAATTCTCAGGAATACAGATATTCTGTGGTGTTTGCGTTCACTTGAAGAGAGATGGTGAATGTTGTAAAAGGCCTGCTTGTGAAATGGTAACTTGGATAGATTAGCCTTCAATATTAAACCCTCTGGCCTGAATTCCCATTTGAATGTATGCTCAGAAACCATAATTAATTTTTTATAGATCTACTTATTTAATATTCACAGCAGTGACTCGGCTATCAAGCAGTATATATTACACCTGGATCAGAAGGAATCACTGGGACGAAGGTACGTCGAAAAGTAGCTAGTCTCGCAGGCCACCCTCCTCTTCCAGATGAAACGGCTGCACTGTAATACAGTCGCAATAAATGTTTGCTGGGTAGCTACTATAACTAGAATCTAATTACTCTGAGCATTATTTTCATGGCACTCATTTATTCCACCATGCGCATGCCAATCGGTCTCACTAAGCCGTGCGTTAAATCCCCCATCATTAATTTTAGTAAACATCATTGCACATTATTAATTTTTGTAGCTCTTTGAAAGGCCTATCAATTAATTAGCGATTGCTTTTGGGCCCAAACCTTCTGTTTATAATTCATGCCCTAGGGATTTTTCTGTTTCGGAAGTTATCTAAATGAATCCTTTTTTTTAGAATTGATGCCCTTTTGATTATCCCTATGTACTTCCACTGCAGGTTCATACTACAAGATTTAGACGAACTCCATGTGTTTGTGGCTCTCGATGTTGCTAAGCAACTACAACAAAAGATTGACGAACTTATGGAAAAAAACTCGTACTCCGAATTTGATCAACAAAACAAAGGAAAATGAACACTTTTAATTATCATTATTCAACTTCCCTCTAAAGCAGTGTTATAAAAATACATACCGTTATTATAAATATTAATTTTTGCTGGTGAAAAACCTTTTGCAATTGAGCAGAAAAATATCACTTACAATCTATACCATTGCATTCTGGCAAGGATTGTAAATACCGGCATATACTATTTTAGGCTCTGCGATTTTATTTTGCGAAGTGATCAACACTCTCAAAGTTTGCATAATTATGTGATGCTCGCAAAACGTTCTATAGTAATACGGTTGTCACTGTCGGTGTTTTTATGCTTTGATGTCTATAGTGTTTTGTCGTGTCTTGTTTTGTTGTGGTAGTATCATTGACAACAGTTTGCATGGGTGGAGGTGTTTTAATGGTATACATTATAGGTGATAATAAATGAATATGGACTAAACAACATCGTAATTGTGTGTATACTGGCGGGTATATAAGAGGTTCTGTACACAGTTGGTGTCAGTAGAGCTGTTTCAGAGTTTATGAGCAAAATGAAGGGCCTAAAACTTCTCTTAATGTTTGCAATAGTTCTGGTTGTTGTCGAAGCTAAGAAGACTTCTAGACTTGTACTAGTGTCCCCAGATTCAACCATGGAAAAGGATTTAGTATCCAGCTTCAAAGAACAAGGATTTGATGAAGTGGACATGATCAATATGAGAGATTATGGGAACGAGTTTCAATTTCGATATAAAATTATAACCAAGCAACCAATATGGAAAGCATACTTAATCCTACCACAATATGTCTACCTCAACGGATCTGTGAGATATTTCGAAGAGTTTCGAGATTTTCGAATTTTTTGCAAGCGGAGATCTGTAATTATCGAAAGCAAGCGAGTCGGTTTATTTCATGTTAGTGTGCTGACGAAACGAAATGGACAACGCGGAAAACGTGCGCTAGCTGTGGACAACATGATTCTTAACGCTGGAATGACTACAGGCTGTCAAAATGTTTGTGATGCAAAGAAAAAAACGTGCCCGAAAGAATCCTCCAAACATCTCCCCCCTGCTACATTGGAGTGCCCTCCGAATAACGAGTGCAATATTATATCACATGATGCCTCCATCTATAACACATCTTCTGGAATAGTCGTGCAGCCGATTGGAAATGCACAAGTTGTGAAAACATGCGATGAGTTCATAAAAGTGGTGATGGATAAATTCGCAGCGAAAGGCGGTAAAGTTGCCGTATATTTGGATGCTCACGGTAACCATGGTATATTTGCAATTGGAGTGTATGGTGGTAAACCAGAACTGGTGTTTAAGGGCAGCGCTTGCTATAACAAGATGTGCATGGAGCTCAAGGATAAGATAAGCACACTGACACTGTTCACATGCAGCACGGCAGGTGGTACAACTGGACCACCATTTCTGCAGTGTTTGGCGAATTGTTTGAATGCGAATGTTAAAGCTTGGAAGAAAGCAGTGTCAATACAAGCAGCTTGGAACACTACTGATGTGACCTCTATCAAGTGGTCTACCCCACGTAATTATTCGACTCCTTGCGAAGCTAACCCCTCACCAAGCCCGTCCATCACACCCTCCACACCCACACCAACGCCCACACCATCCACTCCCACACCAAGCCCGTCTACCACCACCACATCCACGCCCACATCATCCAGTACTTATACGTTCACATCCGAGCCCATGTATTCCGAAGAGCCCACAACCGTCACCGAGTACACTGAGACACCAACTGAATACACCTACTCCGATTATTTGTACACAAGCCCACCAGCTGAAGATTACTATGACTACGCTTATTAGAAACGACCAATGATATTATTTTGAACTAGAATTATTATGTGTAGCAAACTTAGTAGTCTGAACTCTGAACTACAATTGTTGTAAGTACTAACTTACGTACATGGTTGAACAATAATTTTTTATAGCAAAAGCTGAACCAACAGAAATTAAGTATAATAGACACACAAATAAATAAATAAGTACAGTACACGTATTATCTGCGTACATGTGTTGCTCGCTATAAAACTGCTGTATATATATACAATGTATAATTCGCACTGGGTGAGGAGGTTTATAAAAATTAATAGTAAGCTACTTGTTGAGTAAGTCTCTAGCAGAGTGTTGTCCGTGTATAACCTTCATCACTCGTATTCTCTGTATCCTGGACTTTATACCGAGCTCTTCTTTCAATACTTCATCATCAAACTCCAACAGAATGTCTCCAGTGACCAGCTCTCTCTCCAAGTGCTCCCGGTACTGGCCCAGGCTCATGGCATCGAATAAAGCACATACCTATAGATCCAGAATTAAATCGATGGAACATAATTATTAGCACAGTAGATTTCAACTTGGTGTATATAGTCAAATGCCATTAATTGAATTAGGAAAGTAAACACAAGTGGATGGCTGCAATATTGATTAATCAACCCATTACTATGGCCATCCAGTATAATGCATTATGTCTGTATGTGCAAGCATACTTATTGGATATATTCAGGTAGTGTGGGGGACACACTGTACACACGTTTAGGGAAGACATTACCACTCTCTCTCTACAAAGAGCATGTACTCAAACACTAGGGCAATAATCACTGTGTGTTGCTATGGCTCTCACAAGTGTCAGTATGGGATTAGAGGAGATAATGGAAAGCAAGGGACGGCAACACATGTTATGTAATCGTGCTTGCTTAGATCAAAGCTTTGTGTTGAGTACACACACACACACGCCCACTCACGCACACACCTGCTCTATACTGAGTGTGGAGAGGTAGGCTTTATTGCTCTCCTCAGTAGAACCTTGTGTAGCAGCCTGATCTTCTGGTATAGCAGACTGAGGGGGCGTGGCTACTATTGCCTGGAGCTGTGACTCCATTGCCTCAAGCTTAGTAGTCAACTGTGTCAGTGTGTCCTGCACCCTGTGAAGAATAAGACAAAGCAGTATTTCAAATAGTTTAAAATCTTAGTACAGTAAACTGTGTATGTTTATTTGTCTAATGCAATTATGGTCATGACAATTTACGGTTGGTTGCTTCTACATAATTATTATAGCTAGAGCATTCAACTAATTTGGGCCAAAAATAAATCACTGAACTAAGCTAGTTTACAGCACACCATACATGATTATTGTACAGAGGGAGAATGAGTAGAAAGAAAGGTGGAGACCAGTACAAGTGATGGGGAGCAGTGGGAGAAAATTATGATACCATAATAATTTATTACTAGAAAATGTTTTGGGTGACAACCTTTGCAAATGAGCGAAATCAGCAGTAAAGCGTTCTGTACTGTATTCTGGGCTATGAAATTAGCAGGGGCGATTCCAGGGGGTGGTTTTGAGGGGTTGAAGCTAAAGTGTCATTACCATTACCAGTTTAAATCTTGCGATTAAAGTAAAGTGATCAAAGCTCGCAAAGTTTGATGTCCACAAAATAGTTTACGTTACTTGCTTACTTGGTTATATCTGGAGAAGGTTTCTGCGCAGTCTCCATGGACGATATCCTCTCCTCTATGCTGGTGGTGGTCGCTTGTAGGTCTTCCATCCAGCTCGTGAGTCGTGGATCAGCGCACATGTCGTCATAGCTGTCGTGTTGCCCATAGCGACCACCTCGTCGTGTGTTCCCGTTGAGAAGGTGAAGCCCTACAGTGTCGTACCTGAGTGGAGGGAAATGAATTTGCCATTAAAAGTAAAATTAATTGTACTGTGAATTAACAGAAAAGTTGTACTGTACTTGTTCTATAAGCTATTAATTGCAGAGCTGATATTTATTATATTACACTTGTACCCCCTTAACTTGCTTAATTCTGTACTAACTATCACAGGGAAAATATTTAAATTTCCTGATATACAGTGCTGCCCTTAAAATCTGCACATTTCCTGAAAAATGGCAGGTGTCCTGCAACCTACTTACAAAGGATAGTGCAGGACATGTGTAAGATTCATAAAGGAAAGTCTACAGGAAATTTTGCACTATCCTGAAAGTATAGGAAATTTAGATATTTTTCCTGTGTATACCCCCCTTCGCTTATTTAAATAAGGCAACTTTATGCTGAACCTCTCCCCGGCATCCTGTACTCCATATAAGGTAACACAGTACAGTACTAACTACCTGCATAAAAGTAATGCTTCCACTCACCCGCCCATTTCATCTTCCTCTGCTAATCCGTTTCCATTCTCCTTATGATCGCGTCCGATATCAAAATACGTGGAGTTATTCAGTTGAGAATGGGAATCATTCAAATGACCAGTGGAAGTGACAAATTCCTGTGAGCGTTCGACAACATTGCCCAGCACATTAACTGTGTCATCATATAAATGGTCGGAGTCCTCTGAATGGGCATCGATATCGTGCAGCTCCTTCGTAACAGCCACAGTGTCGTCGTATGTAGGTTCTGGTTCCAATAACGCAAGGTCTGGTTCCAATACCGTATCAGTATCGATTCTCTGTGATGAAGTTTGCACCACTGCCACTTCTAATGATCGCATGTCATCATCCATCGGTAGGTCGATTAGTTCACTTGTGGAGAAGTCGACTGCCTCCATTGGGATTAGTTCCAAGTTTTCGTCGAATGGTGCTGATGATGCGACCAATGAGGTTTCAGTGCTGCACTCTACCATGGTAACCACTCCAGTTACAACACCTGCAGAGAGGATATAAAATATTGCTTGAGTACAATCATACTGGAGCTGTACTACAGTTTTTGTACTTCTAAGCACATCTTTCAGTAAAAATCGGACTCAAGTTATGGCAATTAATTGAGTTCCCGAACTATTTATTAAACGGAGAGGGGGTTGTAGTTAACAGCTATAACTCTAGTATAATTATTGATCTAATATCAACATAAAAATACTTTTCATTGCATTAAATGCATTATACTATTAAAGATGTATTAATAATAATTATTATGGTTTGTGACACGTACCTAGTTGATCAGTATTGGACCCAGTCTCCCCGGCCGAGTACAGTACAGCTCGCACTGGGAACAATGGTTGAGGAACAAACGCTATAATCTCAGGGAAATGTAACCGCACCAGCGAGGGCTTAGTTGAGAAGTACCCACAACAATCCTCCGGTAGCACTTTCTCAGTCTTGCTCGTCATACTAAACACTTTCAGGCCCTTCTTCCCTTTAAAAAGCGTCCGATGAATTTGCTTGACAATAAAAATCTCGTTTTCCTCGACAATGTATTTGCCATCGTTGGTCCGATCTTCTTGCGTAGAGCAGATGACTTTGGGTAACGAGTGGGCGGTCGTTATATCCGCGATACTTTTAAAGACGTGACCTTCTAAACCTTTAACGTCGCTGTGGGTTGGGTTGTATATGAGACCCACTTTTTGTGTAGAGTCGAGTGGAATGCGATGAACGGTACCACTGTCAGCTTTAACCGTCACCACCTGGAATGGAAAATGGTTAATTATAGCTAATACTTCAAGATCTACGTACACAATTAATTATCCCTGTAAAAATAGTAATACGCAATTACAATTATAGATTCCACACTTGGATGAATTTTGTTTGGGCAAGTATAATTATTGCAATTGTTCCTAGTTCAAGTTAGCCAATGAAGCTAACTATAATAATTATTATTATAATAATTATAACACTACTAATAATTTTGAAATTCTCTTAATTAGGATACGTACCTTAGTCTCCTTCACTGAGTGGATATCGTACACATCGTTGGTGGACATGTTCACGTCTGAAGCATCATTACAATATCCTTGTAGCACTCTGAAACGAATTGGATAGCAATCGGAATATCTCTTCAACGCCCCCTCGAGGGTGGAGTCAGTGGGTGTGGTCACTTCACTCGTCCTACGGCTCTCATTACTAGTGGGCGTGTACGTTCTAGCTGGTAAAGGGGGAGGAGCTTCAACACTAGCGGCAGGAAGGCTGGAAATCGAATCGCTTAGTTTACTGGTATCGGCTTCGCAAGTTGTTGGTTTCAACTCAGAGTATGTTTCAAAATCATCCAATACCATCACACCACTAATTGCAAGGGGCGTGGTTTGCACAGTTGGTGATAATATAGCGTGCTGTTCTGTTGGTAGCGGCGGCAGCTCTCTGTTCTTTATATCAGAACCCTCAATGTTTGACCTGCTTTCTCGTGAAGACAATACTGGAGTAACCGCTCTCTCTTGAGGCAAAGAGGGCAATTCTTTCTTCAGTTTGTTGGCCATTTCATCGAATTTCGATCGGCTAGCTTCTGTGCTTTTCAGTGGTCTTTCTTTCGGAGGTGGTGTGGTGGATGCAGTTAGTTCCATTCCTGGCAGTTTCCATAAACCACCACCTCGTACCTCACTCGTTGGTTCATCTTCTAAAACATTCACCGATAATCGTTTGCTACTGTCTCTCTTTTTTGTGGTTTTTAGTCGTTGTAAAGTTAAAGAACCGCTTGTCAGAGCACGCTTCAATCGCGACGGCTTGTTCGGAGGTTTAGGTTTCTCTTTCTTACCATCGCCTGTTTTACCATCATTCTCTGTGCTGCTTTTGTTGACATCGTCTTCAGGTTTAGTGTTTATATTGATTTCTTGTGAGGAGTGGGAAAGTTTCTCCTTTGAGCCACTGTGGCTAGTATCCACGCTGAGTGTACTGCTTGCTTTCGAACTATTCCCACTTTCGCTAATGGGGGCATTTTCAATTGATGCTGTTTCTATCTCTTCTGTCAGTGGTAGTGGTGGTGGTGGTGGGGGGTCTTGTTTTGTCTCCCTGGGTGGTGTCTTTGAGGCTCCGTTGGCATTGGAGGGTGTGGCCTTGTTGCTAGGTAACAGCGGAGGGAGGGGTGGTGGGGGTGGAGGGGTGAACTTCTTTTTCAGTAGAGGCATACCTGCATGTACTCTTGTGTGTGCATGGTATAATTGATGACATCATTATTATACCATAATAATAATAGTGTTTAATTTTTATAAACGCAACGTGCATTGACAGCATTAAGCTACCGTATAGCAGGTATATTTCGAGGGTATGGTTTTAGCGGATTAAGCATGTACCGCGAATTAAATATTGCATGCATGCATGCTGCAAAAAGGG
The DNA here is from genome assembly GCF_963675165.1 of Halichondria panicea. Taxonomy (NCBI): domain Eukaryota; kingdom Metazoa; phylum Porifera; class Demospongiae; order Suberitida; family Halichondriidae; genus Halichondria; species Halichondria panicea. The sequence continues at coordinate 1,234,435 of NC_087377.1, forward strand.
TGCTTTTCCACGAAAATTTAAATCTGCAAAAACCTTTCTAAAGGCATTTCCGCAAAAATTTATACCCTCGAAATAATTATACTCGCTATACGGTATTTGGGGTTGCAAAAGCAATTGGTACAAGCTATAGGCATGCTGTCTGCTAACAGAGGGGTCCGCTATAACTGTATATTCATGATAGTACATGCAGGCTATATCTTAATAATTATTAGAGCGAAAGCCTAATAATTATAGCATGCTCATCATAATAATTAATTATTATGTTTACGAGGCCACTTATAATTATTCATTGACTTACAATTATTCATTGACAGTACACACACTGAGAACGGGCTATATTCATGACTGGTGGTTTGTGTATGTGAACATCTGCTATCCCACCCAAGCTGGACAATAACTACTCAATGGGGAGTACAAAATAGGCAAGCAGTAAGCAGAAATGCTACTCTTATTGACTGTGTAAGACTAGTGTACAGAGCCTATAGTATGGTCCCACTGTAAACACTGCAAGTTCCTCCTCTTTGACCTAGCTACCTTTGTGTTTTTGTCTAATGCCTTCTGTTTGTGACCAATGTTCATTCATACGGAATTTGAATGTTTTAGATATGGCAGGGTTATATCCCAAACGAAGTCATAAGCAACTCATTTCTGATAAATATCGATGCTCCGAGTACAACAAGTACAACAATCTATGTCTGGGTATACACAGAATAACCAGTGTACTTAACAACATAATCATCAGGGTCAATGATATCACGTCACATTTCAAAAGTGACGTACGTGAAAGAGTTTGTACACATCCCAGAAATATCATTCTGAACACAAACCACCCGTTAACTTTTTCTAAAACTAAGCGCATGCAAATACACTTCAACAATAATTATAGCTATACGTATACTTAATTAAGAAGGCTCTAGCCATCAATTAATTATCAATGTATAAATTACTAACTTGAGTGTTTCTTTGTGCTGTTGGACAGTCAGAAAACCTCTGCTAGAGTCTGTACAGAATGTCACAAGGTAGCTACCTCAGCCTCAGGGCTTGTATTATAGAGACACAGTGTGGTTGCTACACATGAGCCCCTCCCCCTTTTACTGCACAGAACTGCTAAGTCAGCAATAATAACACTATGCTAGCTAATATGTTATAATTATAAGATGCATCATCGATTGATTTAGCATGCTTTATGTTACTGAACAAACAGGTTTTTAGTTGGCAATAATAACCCTATAGCTACCAATTAATGCTTTAACATAATTATACATGCGAACTTTGCAAGGGTTGATCAATTCGCAAGCTTTTAGCGAATTTGTTAACACTAAATACTTAGTCAACCAGATCATATAGTCAAGTGCATCATTACCCTAACCTTCCTTCCAGGGTCGCCCAAGAACAATGCAGAGTGAGCCTTTAGTTACAGCAGCATACGTAGAATGCCAATTCTGCATGTGTGTATTTGGTACATACTTGCACGAGAGTATAATTATGCTAGCACTCGTATAACATGCACACAGGATATTGTTACAATTATATATAATTATCCCACCACCCATTGCATGAAACAAAACGAAGTTAGATCTCACTCTTGAAGAATCCATTTGTTACATATTATTTTTAACTGAAAGAAACTGAAAAAATGTCCCCTCAGTGTACTCGCAGAGTGTCATCAAATAACTCTGTACATCGCGGTTGTGTTATTGCTATGAGGAACTAGCTGACAACCTCAGAGCAAACCTCGATACGAAAATTAAGGCCTTCTAAATTATATAAAAAGATGTGAGCATGGAGAACAGACGCCATACGATGAGCAGTGTGCTGGGAAGATGGCCATGGCATTTGTTGATAGCCACGGCACTGGTCAAGAGCTACTTGTCGTATGTATGTGTAGAAAGTGATATAATTATAGAAATTGCTGAATGTACATAATTATACACTTCAGCACTGTATGTGTTTCATCTACAAGATGGGTGTATTGTCAACGCCAATGGCTGTGGACTGGGAGCGGCACACATGTCACAGTTTGTGTGTACCTAATGAAGGCAGCCAAACAATTCTCTCAAAAGCAACCAGGTACAATAATCTGTTAGTAAAACTAAAAGCTAGCTATTAGTAGCACCCGAGGTGCTTTCATTCTTTTTGTTTTCACTCCAAATCACTTAATTAATGGTTGTTTCAATGTTTCATGTTTCAATAAAATGTTAAAAATATGGATGATTTCAAGGTCTTTGGCTTCTAGGTGTGAGCTGGAGAGCTGTGAGAGACACCAGTTGACAGAAAAAGGTTGTATCCGTCCTTCAATGTATGAAGCGCCGGCAACCCAACGCGAAGCTGTTGTGCCTCCAATGTTATATGCAGGCAACGAGAAGTGTTAACGTTGACTAGGTAGCCCTATATATAGTAAAATACCAGTATAACGTCTGGTTTGATGTCTGGTCAGGTGTTCATTTTGTCTATAAAAGTCACTTTTGTTTTTATTATTTTTTTGTCCTGATGAATCGCTCAATGCGAGGAAAAGCTTTGACAATAAAAAGACAATTAAACAAATTGAAAGCGACTCTATATATAGCCATAGCCTTAGCCAGCTCACAGCTATTTACCTAAATTACCGTCAGTATAATCCCTTTCATAAGCTTATAGCTCCTGAAACAGCATGTTTCTAAAATACGTGTGTTTCTCGCATAATAATGTTTGTTAATTATTGTATTATTATAACGGTTAAGAACGAATACGACAAATATACGCGTAACTATTTGTAAGTCACTTCACAATGCTCCCAATTTAAAATGAAACAAGTAAGCAGTATACTGTTGTACGTCTGTATGTTATTATGTTCATCCTCCGTATATAGAAGGAAGTACGGACCAAGATAATGTTTTAGAACTTGATCCTCTTCTAATAAATCGACGTTCTCAGAACAAGCAAACACGGGAAGGTAAAATTATTAATTATAATTAAATTATTTGTGCCGTGCTATCGAACTGGCTGGCAGACTTGTGATTCCGTTCAGAATAGCTGGTAATATAGAGCTTAGAAATTATGTGTGCAGTATACAAGTATTGAGACAGAGTGGTTGGTTGGTAGTGCCGTTCAGTCAGATAGACATTTGTACTCTCATTAAATTTATAGGCGGAGTTTTGTTGGTTAATATGTCCACATACAAGAAGACAACATTCAACATTTTCGGGGAATACCCCAACATCCGTCTCAATCTAATAATTGTTCTCTAGCTCGTCTTTGGAATGTTAAAAACTTTCATATTCAACATTTTTGCTTTTCGGGGAATGTCTAAAACAAAAAAAGTGTAAAGTGTGAAGTGTACAGCTCACAGCTTTCTCTGCCTATTCGCCAGGTGGGTGTATATGGATCATGACTGATGATGCAGATCAATTCTATTCGGCATGGGTTGGTTGGGGCCAAAAAAGCTTCTATACTAAAATTTTTGTAGGGTACTACTTACGCATGGGTACACATTTTTGTGAATGAGGTAATGACGGCCCACCAGGTCCCGGAGGACACTGCATGGCTCAGGTCAACCACGTGTCAGGGGCAACGACGGCCTGCGAGGAGCACGGGATTTCCAGGTATACTCAGAGCAGGTCCAAGACGATTTCCTGGTCTACGTGGTCATTATAAAGAAAGTGACGAGTATGTAATGACCAAGACTCACTCAGGTGAGCAACAGTTCATCTATCCTACTCGAGGTTTAGGAGATGAAGACTTTTACTTTCCACAGACGAGTAAGTTGCAGCAATGATTATGCAAGCAGTGTGCAAAGATATAATGTCGAGATGCTGGTTCCAGAAAGCGATCTCTTTCAGAGATTGATCCTCAAAATAGAGCTTACAATAATTATAACTATATTCTGTTGACCTCTGCACAAATTTGTTGATACAAAAAAATATATATTATATTCCAGTATAATTATAGCCAACACGGACGATTATATCTAACCAACAGAAATGTAGTGGTTAGCGTATGGGACCTCTCTTCATAACAAATAATTATGTTATGAACAGCAATAATTATATAATTACATAATACAACAATAATTATTATTAAGTTCTTGGCTGGCATAATCTACCAAGGCCTATTTATTGGATCTAGCATTTCCTCCATTGCTGTCCAACATGGGCTACGTCAACACACCAATGTCATCCTGCATCTATTTTATATTCTCTAGACACTCAGGGCAAAAATCAATAGAAAAATTAAAATTCATGGATCCGTTGATTGTGGCGTAAGTTTGAAATCAATTTGTGGTAGCACATGTGTCAGTCAGTGTGACTGTGTCAAAATGTATCAGAATTCTGGCAAACAGTTACTACCACCTGTTCTGTTAATTCTTTTACATTCCTAGAATTGTGGCAAGAGCATAAAAACCGGAAAGGGATACATAAAGCATATCTTGACACATAGGGATGAAAATATAAAACCTGTAAGTCATTTTGCATCTCAAATACACACATCCTTCTGTTTCCATGATTTCACTTTGGCTATACATGTATATTGTCTATACTCTCTGTTGTGATCAGTCTATCTGGTCTGTTTTGTTGTTAGCAAGGACAAAGTGATTGTTATGATTGTGGCTTAATTTGCAAGGACACTCTGGCGCGCTGCAGAGGAGGTTGGACACAATCTTCTTCTTCTTCTTTGTAGCCCCTAACTAAAATCATCGCTACCTTTGTTTATGTAGAGAGTACAGTCACATGCAGATGACTCAGAGCCTGTTAAACTGACGAGAGCGTCCCAAGAGTAAATGTCCCTAGTTTATGCAGAGAGTGTTGTCACTGATGACTCTGCTCCAAAGTCCTCAAAGTGAAATAACGCCCCAGTCCTGGTTACGGCCGGCATAAATTATTGGAATCAGCAGTTAATACGAATGAAGAGGTGTTATACAATACATTTTATTGTTTGCCATGCATGTTACATTGCAAGCGGCTCGAGACATAACTAACGGCAATGTCGTTCAATTCTCCCCTGGACACGCCCTAGAAGTTGGAGTTAGGCGCAAACTCACCACCCATCTACAGGCCTGCCGCTCCATAGGTGTAAACTTCATTCCCATCTGGCCGAAACACTAGGAGGTCTAGGCGAAGAAGCAATCAACATCATAGATGCCATCAACCGGAGAGAAACCATGACACATTCCTCATCCTCCACCAAGAAGCATCTGTTTCATCGCCTGGCCATTGCACTTTGGAGAGGAAATGCCTGCCTGTGGCTTCATCGCCAACAAACTTTACCTCCTTCAGAGGATGGTATCCGCTAATCTGTATGCCCCCCCCCTCTTATCTTTTGGTCTGTTGCTTTTGTATTGTCTGATATTACATGAAAAAAAAAAGAAAAAAAAAAAAATCTCAAAACAAAAAAATTTTTTTTATACTATTATGATTTTATTATGCTCACATTAAAGAACTATTTTAGACGATCTGAAGGTACATTATAAACCCTCTAACGTCACCTGAAGGAAGCAGTTCAATAAGTAAAGGAGGATATAAAGAGCAGATTACGGGACTACAATCAAAACAAAAGCAAAAATACGACATGGTTTGGAGCAAATGCATGGAAGTTCTAACCTGTATTTGAAGTACAAGAACCTACTTTCATCCTTGTTTGAGCCAAGCATTCTCAGCAAAGGTAACGTTGTGAGAAGAACTCCTTGAATCAGAGTATTACAAGTTCAAGAGGTCTATAATTATAGGTTTCAGAGAGGCAACTGAGATATACGTACTGTACAGAGATGAGTTCGGTATTCGCATTGTAATGCTGACGTATGCTTTCCAACAGGGTTTGTCCAAATAGTTACGGCTCACATTCTTCCTGTTCTTTATTTTGCTGTTGCAAAGACCATTCACAATTACACGATTGTCCAACGGTGTTCCTTTAATTAAGCTAGCTACTGTTGTACGAATAGATATACGCAGCTAATAAATATTTTGCTGTTACGCAGATAATTACACGTAAATACTTAAAGGGAGAACTGGAAATTATGAAAAATGTTAACACAATAATGTCGTTGAGTATTATTATTGATTCCTGCCAAATTCCAGGGAAATCCAAAAATGTCCTGTATATGATCATGCATGGATGGAGACTACTGTTGATCATGGATGGACTACTCTTGGTAATTCTATTCCTATTCAGGATTTCAAGAAACGGCTAGTCGATCAAATAATCAAAGATGACGTGAGTTCGGGTTGATTCATTTATGCAGTCCTCAGTAATCCTATTCAGGACTTCAAGCAGCAGCTACGGTTGAAAATGGGTGATAACTTCCCAAGCTGTTTACAACGTGCTGTTGTCGCACCTTCCTTGTCTATTGAAACAAGAATAAGGCATTTGGATAAAGAAAAATGTTACCTATGTTGCCCTGTGAGTTTGAGAATACAACCGATAATTAGGAGAGTGTACTGTTGATCATGGATGGACACTACTGTTAATCATGGATGGACACTACTGTTGATCATGGATGGACACTACTGTTGATCATGGATGGACACTACTGTTGATAATGGATGGACACTACTGTTGAGAAACACTAGCAAGTCCTTTGTTAGATTATAACACTGAATGCGATTAGAAAGAATTTATAATTCATTGTGACCGTACTGCGAAGAGTACGTCAAAACACCTCAGGTACACACTTTAATGCTGATTTTCAGTTGTAGATGAACTGTCAACAAAGCTACATACATATTACTGCAATAGACATGCACTGTAAAAGGCATAGCTTATATACGCCTACTATAGCGTATCTTTTCATTATTATAAAAGGCACAAGACAACCGAAACATAAAAACATGCAGTGGCTCTGTGGAGTAAGTTAGTTAATTTTGTGTTTACTACTAGATAAGTATACCACTGTCACTAAATGGTGAGTGGTTGGCACAAGACATCAGGCGGTACTTATCGTGCATGGTTGTGTTATTGCAGAAGTATATGATTATCTTCAATCACTGTTGTGTCCCTTACAAAGGATAGGAGACAGTTGTACACCACGGACACGAAGAACTAGCTGACAGCCTCAGAGCAACCATCGACAAAAGTTCACTCTTACCAAATTATGAATGCCGGTTGTTTCTGTATGAATGGAATTAGTGCGGAGGACCAGCGAGTGGGTCTGGTAGAGGAGCCATGATACAGTAATTTCCTATTGGGTAAGTACACAAACATGCTCTGTAGAGAAGATATGTCGTAATTTGCATACGTTTCTGTATCATCTGTCACACAAAAATACCCCTCCCACGTCTGCATGTGTCAGGGTTGCCGCTCAAATTGGAGAAACATCCAATATTTTCTCTTTTCGCGGAATGTCTAAAATAATAATTAAGAGTAGAGCCCACAACTTTATATCCCTTGTCAGACAGGTATGTCTCCCAGGCCGGCCTCTGTGCACCAACATGGTTACTCCCTATAGTAGACCTATTCTATAGTGGGTGGAAGCTCATGCAGTTGTCCCCACCCTCGACCTTACTTTCGCGATCACTTAACAGCTAGTTACTTATCACCACATCACAGGATCTAGAAGCTGCAAATTGAGAGATGCTGCAGGTGCAGAACTGGCACTTGTCAGTCGTGCGTGTGCAAGAAGGGAGGCAGGCCCTTTACAAACTGTCTCCCAGGGCCTCTGTGTGCCAACAAGGTTAGTCCCTGTATCCGATGGCTTGATAAATTATAAACGTAATAATTAGATTTGTTGACTGTACACAAATGATGAAAAAGAAAAAAGATCAAATTCTCTTTAGGCCATAATTATGTAATGTATGTAATTGGGAAGCGTTATTGCTTAATCACAGTCACTGTCACTTGGACAAGGCTTGGACAAGGCTACGGGGTTCACAGTGCAGCTAATTATGGTAATATGTAAGTACTGTATAAGGTTAGCATAATTATAATTATGCTGATCTTTGGCGGATTTTCTCACAGTTACTTATTGATTGAATGGCAGGGAATACTCAGACCATCGAAAGAATTGCAAGTTGATATACCTTAAGGTTGGTATTATTGGCGGGTACTAATTTTAGCGGTTTGAAATGACTAGACTGGCGACGCCTCAATATTACTCTCTAATTGTACGTAATGCTGACGTGTTTGTATTATTAGCGAGTGGTTGATTTAGCGAAAAAATGTCAATTCGCTAAATTCGCTAAAATAACAACCCGTTAATAATACCGACCTTAAGGTAAATAATTATGCTATTATTATATACTTGCGATGAGCTCCTCAATCAGAAAGTTTCAGTTCCGCTTCTTTGTAGGACACATAGATGACGATAGAGCGCTAATTGAAGCGAAGCTATCAAAGGACCGATTGGTGAGTAACTTAGCATCCGATGACTTGATAAATTATAAATGTAATAATTAGATTTGTTGAATGTACACAAATTAAAGATGTCAACCGCGAGATGCTGTAGATGTAGAACTGGCACCTGTCAGTCGTGTGTGCCAGAAAAAAGGCAGCCCCTGCACATACTGCCCCCCAGGGTCTTCGTGCACAAACAAGGTTAGTCCCTATATAGTAGATCTATTCTAGTGGGTGGGGGGAAGCAGTTAATTGTCTCCACCCTCGATCTCACTTCCGCGATCACTTTAAATCAACTAACGTAAATGTTGATTATCTTTTTAACATTAGTATAATTATGTATTAGAAAATGGAAATAGCGAAAAAATAATTGAAATAATTATCAAAAACGGTACCTTTATAATTATTATCACCGTGTTATCTTATTCTATTGTTTTGGAACTTCTCCAACTTGTTTGGTTTAAGAGGCCCGAACTACCGTAAAAGCTGGTCTTTAAGTGCATGTCGACCCATATGCGCATATGGTTGCTGGTTTTTCCCTTCTATCTAATGGGTTTATCTTTTTTTTATAGTGATTCTTCTCCAAGACATGGTAAGAGTGGCGCTCGGTGAAATTGCAGAAAGAACGGACTGTGTACATGGAAACCCCCTCTTGGAGGGTGAAGAGAGAGTCTGTGTAACTCAACTCACAAACGGAGAACTTAGACGTGACGGGTATGACATTGAGGAGGGTGGATTTTGTAGTTGTACTTATTGTGTTTCATTTTGGCTAGTTGAGTTTACCATTGTTTATTCCATTCCTAAAAGGCATTAACAAAATTGAACAATAGTTATGTACTGGGACCCCATGATGGAAATGCTGTGCTTGCAAGAGATATGAAGGTACGTTGGGGTAGAATGGTAACTGCTTATATAGAAAACGGGATTGCCGTTTCTCGTTTCATGCCTTTTTTAACGTACTTAACCACCTTTGCAGCAAACCACAATGAAGCCCTGAAAACAATGGGAGAAGAGGAATTCAAGAGGGGCTTGGCACTGACTAGGTAGCCTTATAGTAAAATACTAGTATAACCTGTTTGGTTGTCTGGTTTGATGTCTGACAACTGCTCTACTGTTTGGTGGCTTCGCGTTGTGCTGAAGTTGTTTGACTGGTGAGTAGTTTGTTCATAGTGGAAAGTATGCCATTCCTTGAAGAGAAACATGTGCAACTTTTGAGATCAGGCGGCCTTGTTGGAAAAGTGCGGCTTTCCACTGATATGTCTCAAGATGACTATAAATTATGGCCACAGTGTCATCACATCCAAGGGTATAGGTGGGTATGCAGAAGCAAAGGAAACACAACATTTTTTGTAAGACAGAGTCTTGATACCTAAATCAGACGCGTGAGCAGAGATATAGAGCAATCGCCTAAGGTACATAAATACTTCCTAAGATGAAGACTTATACTGACTGAACTACTTCTATATGCAGACGAGTGCACGAGTTGCACAGATATACAAGGAGTTGCTGTAATTTTCTTACACTTTGTGGTGTAGTTCAAAAAAGTTCGAAATATGGAAAAAGACGAAGTTACAGTAGAAATCTAAAAGTTGAACATTATAAATTATAAATGTCAGGCCATATTAGGATGCCAAGTTGTATTACCATCACTAGGCACTTGTGAAAAGAAAATTAAAGAAACTGCATGCTATGCAGGTCATCAAGAGATTGCGACTTACTTGAGGAGGTTCGATGTAGCACTGGTAAGTGAGGTTGTTATAATTATTTGTATATTAATAATTGGTATATTGGTAGACCTATAGCGAAAAAATGTTTAGAGATAAATTGCAAATTTGCTATACCATAAATGTTATTATTATAATAATAAGATCAGGGAGAGCAAGGGTGATGCTGCCAAACTCGGATATTAATTTTGAAAAGAGTAAATTATACTGTCAGAAATGTGCTTGCTTGCATATAGCACAGCGGGCAGTGAAGAAATATTTCTTTTTACAAGAATAAAGATCTATTAATTATAAATTATCACTCTACTCAAGAGGTTAAGTATTTACCCTAGTTCATTATGATGCCAAATTTAAAAGCTCTTTACTGTGTACACTTTATACTATAGACAGTTTAAAAGAGACGCGTTCACAGGGTGGAAGAATTTATGCAGGCAACAAAATCTGCCCAATCCCAAAGAAGGGCGACCCCCATCTTGTAGAAAACTTTAGGCCCATCTCTCTTCTCCCAATTATATCCAAAGTCTTTGAAACTATCATCTACAAGAAAATTATTACATTCGTGAGACCAAAGATAACATGCCAACAATTCGGGTTCCTAAGAAACCGATCATGTCTTTCTCAATTAATCCTATTCTTTTCCCAAGTTTTTGACAACATAGAAAACCGAAAACCTACAGATGTCATCTACCTAGATTTTAAGAAAGCTTTCGACACGGTCCCACACAATGAGCTGTTGCTAAAGCTTTGGAAGACAGGCATCACAGGCCCTCTTTGGCTGTGGTTTAAATCGTACCTACATGACAGGATACACTTCACAAGTGTTATTAATACTCCATCCAACTACTTACCAGTTATGTCAGGAGTTCCGCAAGGAAGCATCCTAGGCCCACTGTTATTTATTATTTTTATCAATGACCTACCGGAGTGCATCTCATCTGCCAATCCATTTCTATTTGCGGACGACACAAAGCTAGTAAAGTGCATCACTTCTACGGAAGACCAATTGGAATTACAAACAGACATCAACCAGTTGTCATCCTGGTGCACTACTTGGAACATGCAACTCAATGAAGGAAAATGTAATGTGCTGCGCATAACTCATCCTAGCTGGCACGAAGACAACCCTAATACACTCTACTCAATCCACAATTCTCACCTTAACTTTGCTACAAAAGAAAAAGACCTAGGCTTGTGCATAGCCAACAACTTCTCCTGGTCACTGCATTATAACCTCATATCGTCTAAGGCCTACCGAGCTCTTAACCTCATCCGACGGACGATTTCAATGAAATCAGAAACCAGCACAAAAAAATCGTTATATATAACCCTAGTTAGATCCCAGGTCACCTACTGCTCCCAAGTCTGGAGACCAAATTTGATCAAGGACATTCAAAAACTAGAAAGAATCCAGAGGAGAGCCACCAAATTCATACTCAATGATTACTCAAGCTCATACAGATCAAGGCTGTCCGATTTGAAGCTACTACCTCTAATGTACTGGTTTGAAATACAGGACATAATGTTTCTAGTAAAGTCACTAAAGGAACCCTCGGACAACTTCAACATAAGAGATCACATCAAATTCGTTACTGGTCGCACCCGCTTCAGTTGCAACAACAAACTCACTGTACAAGCCAATCACTACAGCGCAAGCAGACACTTCTACCTCAATCGTATCACAAGGTTATGGAACTTGATGCCCACTATGCTGATGGATATCAGTGCACCACTAACTTCAACAAAGAATACACTCCACCATTACTTCTGGGAGCACTTCAAACAAAACTTTGTCTCTGACATCCCATGTACCTACCACTTAATGTGCCCATGCAACAGATGCTACACACGTAATTATAGCTAGCTTCACATGTAATCATTAAATTATCCAGCTGTGTCGCTCAATGCGGCACAGTCTGTCAGCTATAGTCTTTGCTACAACAATCACTTGTTTTTATATCATTCACGTTACAGGCTGTAAAGTCTTAATAATAATAATAATAATAATACATACAATAATGTGAGCGTGTGATTGGTCCGTTTATATTTACTGCCCGCTGTGCTATATGCAAGCATGCAGCTCAACACATTTCTGACAGTACAATTATAAATTATCACTGTGCTCGTGTCACAAAAGAGTTTGTACTTGGCCGCTCATTTCGACAACCTGGAAATGTTCACGGGGACTCACTCCTGCTGAACAAATCAGTTTTTAAACAGCACAGATAGCTGAGTGCTTGTCCCTGTGGCAGAGAACTATAATATGGCTCTGTCATGCATGACATCGTTATAATTATACGCTTCAGCTACAGGCAATCTCCTCTAGACAGTTTAAAAGAGTCGCGTCATGCACAGGGTGGAAGAATTTATGCAGGCAAGTAACTCGGAGGCTGCAACTTACAAAGCTCTTGTGAAGATTATCAAAATTATAATTATTGTACTACCTTCAAAGCTATACTCAAAGGTTCAAATTTCGATGGATACACTCTTGAGGATTGAGTAAATATGACATTGCTATATAGTGAAGTGTTCAACTCATGCAGGCAGCCTTCGCCCTAATCCACTCAACGTCAAGTTCCTGGCCTGGCAACTGCGGGACTTAAGTTTCTGTCGGTGGAATAGGAATCGAGTATTCCCTATTATTCCTCCCATTGGTCCCATTCCTCTAGGTGCAGTAGGTCCACCAGGGGCACAGGGACAACAAGGCCCAATTAAGTACTGTATAATATCCTGAACATAAAGACGATCATTTCCTTCAATTCCTCTTGAGTGATGGAAGATATGAACATAAACTTTCACGTGTAGCGCATTATTTGTTATGTAAGCCCAATAAAAATCCAAATAAATATCGAGTTTTTAACTGCGCTTCAGTGTTTGCCAATCTCTACACTAACACATTACAATGTACAGATCCTGCCTTCTACTAGCTAGCATACCTGAATCAAATAATAAAAATTAGTCTCCGGTAAAGTTCTTGCCGTAATTATTATTTCTCCCCATCAACAAAATCTTTTTCTCACAAACACCATAACACACAGCGGAGAGGTTGTGCAATAATCAAAATGTCCATGCCTGCACGATTGTAACTCAGTTTAAAGTTATGGCCAAAGCAATTAGTTAATTCCCCTAATTTTCACTAGCCTAGCACAAGAGTCAATTTGAAAGGAGACAACAACATACCAGATCACTTCAGTTGGAAGGCAGAGGTTTGGTACTACCAAGTCTTTGGAAAGCGACCCATGCACACGCAGGACAGTCCATTCCTAATTGTGTTTCAAGGTATGCTTGACTTTTGGTCTTGCCTTATTGTGGCCTTAATCGGCCTGGTCTCGAGGCTAGGCATGCCTGTGGTTAAGGTTCTAGCCTGCGCCTGTGGTTGCTCAAGCGGTTGTGGTTCGAATTCGGTGGTTGTGTAGCTGCAGAATTCAAGATGTCGAGATGTTGCAGGTGCAGGACGGGTACCTGCCAACATGCGATTATGGCTATAATTATACATGTACCTGCCAAAATTAGGACAGGAAATAGGAAGGAATTTTTGTTATGGTATTAATAGCTGTTACTCTCGCTTGCCAATAAAGCAAATTTCACTAATCACATTTTTTTTCTAACGTGACAAAACAAGACTAGTCATAATTAAGTTGTTTCGTAGCTGACATAATTATAATTTCTTTCTATACACAGATGCCGTTCTCTTACAAGGGGGAGAATGTCCCAGTCTGGCTTTAAACGTCAAGTTCCTGGCATGGCAGCTCCGGGACATGGGTTTCTGTCGGTGGAATTGTAACAGAGTATTCCCAATAGTTCCTCCCATTCCTCCAGCAGCAGGTGTAATAGGTCCGGCAGGTCCACCTGGGGCGCAGGGTCTACCTGGGGCACAGGGCATACAAGGTCCACCAGGACCAATTGCGCCACAGGGACAACAAGGCCAAAGCATATGTGACAGGGCCAATGAAAACGGACCTTAACGCGGCAATAATTAAATTAAGCTATAGGCCAATTTAGTAGAAATGAAAAACATGGGCAAAAAATTTTTTTTTTCACAGGTGCTAACTTCAACCCTTCCTCTACCTACCTGTAAAAATTTGGGTCTCTACAAAGCTTTAAACAGGTCAAGTGTGGACGTTGAAGAAACTCACCGAACTTTCATTTTTTACAATGAAATTTACTGTCTACGTGAGGGGAAATTCCCTGGGAATTTCCCTATTATTGTTAATTATTTTTAACAAATAAAAGATGACAACTTGTACAGGACTATTTCATCAGCCCAGTACTTACAATCATCAAGAGGAGCCAGGTATATTATAGCTCCACTTCTTAACAAACATAATTTAGCAACAGAAATAGATCAGAAAGAGCAGCTATCTAGCTAGCTAGCTTGGCGTAGATCCACTCTTGTTTCTTTAGATGTACGTATCCCGTGCCACTTGTCCTCATAAACACTCCATAACAACCTACAGATAAGTAGTAAGTTAAGATAGACACAATATCAATGTCACTTACATTCTAGCCAATAGACAAGCGTTTCTCAGGCCTCCGACACTTACCACCACCTGGGGGAACCATCAATATAAATGTTATACGACAATTCCACGCAGTTTCCTGGGCCCTCCATGATGTGATCACCCATCCCATCAGGCCTGTTACTACTAAGCACAATGGCAGTGATACCAGTACTAAATTAAAGGAGGAAAGCTTCTTATAAGGCTACTAATAAGTTGGATCAAGCCTTAGATCGATACGGATGAATACTAAGTGAAAGACTACCTATAATAGATCACTTAGGCTTCCTTTAAGCTGTATGAAGGACAGAGACACTTTCTGTAGGCTCCATACAAGTGAGGGATCTTTTATAAGACTGATACATTACACAGATAATAAGTACAAGCTTATAACAACACATGAGAGCTTACCATTTGAGCGACGGGAGTCTTTGTCTCTTTATTTCTTCAAAGATCCTTCCTAGGTGCCAAGCAATCCAGCTACATAGCTATACTAGCTAGCTAGAGAGTCCTAGAACGCCTAGCCTTCATCTAACTAACTTGTCTTATCCAGAACATCTTTTACTAAGCTTTATGAGTATACGGAAGTGCCCGGAAGCCAATAATTGAACTTCAATTATCATGACGTTTGAGCGTCATTTACTCAAGAGGGCGTTGCAATACCTTTGTAGCGTTCCCTCGAACATATCTCCGGAAAGAAAGTAGCTAGGAGGTCGATCTTGGTATCATTTTGAAGCTTAAAGGACGCCCTATCCGATTCAACAATAAAAACTGATTCGAAAATGCCCGCGTTAAGGTCTGTTTTCATTGGCCCTGTCACATATATCCTGAACATAAAGACGATCATTTCTTTAAATTACTCTTGAGTGATGAAAGATATAAACATAAACTTTTACGTGTAGCGCTTTATTTGTTACATTAGCCCGATAAAAATCCAAATCAATTGAATTTTTAACAAAAGCAGTGCAACACACTGCACTTTACTAGCCATACATAATTAAGATGCATGTCTGAATCAAATAATAAGATTAGTCTCACAACGTTCTTGCTGTAATTATTATTTCTCTATGATTACAATCCTCCCCATCAACAAATTCTTTTTCGTGGCCTTATGGCTTCCAGGTATTTCATAAAGACAAAGAAGGTACACACGGTTGAGAACGTATTTAGCACACACACCGGAGAGGTTGTGAAAGAATAGCAAGAATCAAAATGTGCACGGTCCGATAATCTGCATTGAATACAATAGGTACGGCGGGGACTGCAAATACGGCTCCAAATGCAGGTTCAGCCATGTGTGCAGTAAGTGTCGGGAGCTCACCTAGTAACAACATGTGTAACTAATTAAGTATATTTCACAGTCTACAGATGTTGGCATGCATTGTTTACAAATCCACCAAGGAAGGGGTTCATCCGATGGCATGTGGGGCGGAATATTGTGCCATCGTGGTTTCTATGGTGAGCTACACATGAGGTCTAGCTTTTCAAAAAAATATAATTAATACTAAATTTGAAGTTTAAATAGACAAGGGAGTTCTACTAACAATCAATGTCAACGGCTACAATTGGATAATAAATTAATTGACACACATACAATTATAGAGATTATCTCACACAAATACTACACATGCAGACTCACAAAGTGATGCGTATGTGCCAAAATGGGTGAAGGAAGATCTCATAATTATTACTTTGTGAGTTACTTCTATATATTATAGTTCTGTGGGGTCATGCAAAGACTTTGCACAAAAAAGATTTGTAAATGCCCCCTGACAACTCATGGACTTGAAAAGGACCAGCTAGAAGCAAGCATAAAACCTATACTAGGACGTCTTGGATGACATCTCAAAATTAACCTTTGAAGTTTTTGTATGGGAAAATTTATGAGCACTATATAAAGCAATTCCCAAATTTAATGTTGCAAACGACAGTAAAAGTTACGTGACTTTTTTGTTTAGTTGTTTGAACAACTGTGACAGAATGGCAACTCCTACAACCAGTGCATCATACTATATACCCTCTCCTCAGGCGGCCGTAACTCGTGCTCTTCCTCCTTTCGTTTGATTGTATGACTTCTGCCAGTACATAATTATCGTGAGCAGACACCAGAAAGAACTTCAATTCAAGCGGTATATTTCCTTGTGTAGCGTGTATATTTCGAGGGTGTATGAAGATCAAGAGTAATGCATGCATCCCCTGCAGGGCCGGGCACACTCTATAATATTTGATACAGTGTGCTGAGGAGACAGCTCAAGCATAAATTATCCCATTAATTAAGATTAGTTGATTAAGGTAAGGGCAAGTGAAAGCTATCTAATTCAATCCGTGTATACGCATTCAGCTGTTGTGCCAAGAGTAAGGGGGTGGTCTATAGAGTTCATGAACTCTGACACAGGTTTTTACCTAAATTATTCTGTTGAAAGAAAATTGTTTTGGCATGTAATACTGTGCTGTGCTTTACCTCTCTTGTAGAATCTAATTTAGTCGGTGGTGGAAGGGTACAACGTGTGCTTGTTTGCCTATGAGCAGAGTGGGAGTGGCAAGACATACCATGATCGGGGCAAAGACTCCAAGGGAGTGATCCAGAGAGTACTGTTGAAGTGTGGACTGTATGTTAAGCATCTTATAAAGATCTAGTTATTAATTTTAAAGTTGCTCTCATGCAATGGCTATTATTTGAAGGACTGGAAGAACAAGCCGTACTATAGAGCCAGCTGAGGAAAGGAGATCAATTATTATCTCAGCTAAAAGCAAGAAAATACGAATTGTCCACTGTATAAGGTTTCTAAAAGAGCTAAAAGAGAAATACCTCAAGGACAATGTCCACACAAACAAACTACCAAACTCGCATATAGATTTGTTTCTCAGCCAGAGCGAATAGACCTTGGAACCCTGCAGATGTAACATTAATTAATTTTTATGTACTGGTGTTTTTTCAACTTGTGCTGTGCATTCTGATTGCATGGTATAAAGGACACGCACATTACCATTCTTTTAGTTCAAGATATTCTCATGATAATCTGGTTTCAATTGATTCGTTCTTACCGCAAGGTTTCAACTCATCGCAAGTTATTTATCAGAGCCAGAGTGAACAGAAGAATGAATGGATGATGGAGTGCGTGTATAAGTTAGTGACAGTACAAATCGTCACTGACATTCCTTTTTTTTTTTACCGTTCATCATAATTATTCTGTGATCCAAGTTTGGATTTAAGGCCATAGCAGAAACACATAGTGGAGGTTTGAAGTCAGTAAAGATAATAATTTCCTTGCAGATCTTTGCCTAAAAAAGGTTTATATAAATAAAGGATCGCCTTTGTCCCGTTTGACAATCAAGTATCGACAATAAAAAAAATTAACGTTTTAATTAATGTGGACAAAAATTAATGGTCAAAATCAATAAAGTAGCTATTTGTATTGAACGTAGGTCTTAATTAACTCGAGGCAGTGCTATTATTAATAGTTCGTGTATATGAATATTCTGTATGAATGGATTTGCCAACTACACATTGACTGAAAGTAACGTGACTTCGAGGCAAGTGGCGGCTCCATCCAGGCGCTCTGATTGGACGCAGCTGATCATGAGACGCCATTCTAGTCTCTAATTCACAGAAATAGCAAAACATGCGAAAATAAGATTTCACAGTTTATCTTCCTAAAGGTTGTGAGCTAAAGATTAACTATTGGTTCAATAGTTGTATGTTGACAATTATTGTTGATTTTTTTTATTGTACAGACATACGACCACCACCGGCACCACAGCAAGATTGAACATTGATTGATTAAAGGACCGACCACTTGAGTATTGAACTAAATCACTTGCATGTACATACATTGTTTTTAATTTGTCAAATTGCAAATTATTATGCTCAAAAGCAGTACCTTATGCTAACCCTAAAAAGTAGTACCTTCAGGACTTACCCCCTAGCTAGGCGGTACTGGCCAGACTGCTCTTTTTTTACATGTGTTGTTAGATACGGCGGTGTCGGAGGGGAGGGTGAAGCAGGCCCTTGTACAGGATCTAGTGTGACAGTCAAAACTGACACCATAATTACAATTACAGTGAAAAACAGTTCACAAAAAAATAATCATTTCAATAGTTGTATGCTGACAATTATCGTTGATTTTTTTATTGTACAGACATACGACCACCACCACAGCAACCCAACGACAACGATCAGCAACACAGAGAAGAACATTAATTAATTAAACCTGGACCCAACACTCCAAATCACTTGTATACATTGTATTCTTGACAGTTATTTTATATGCCTCGATGCGCATGTGCAAGACCATGTATTTTACATTTTACAGTAAAATTAGGTGACTTGACTTGTTTGTGTGGTTGGTTGCCAGTTTGAACAACAGTGATAGAATGGCAACTCCTACAACCCCCAGTGTGCCCCCTCTTCTCTGGCGGCCGTAACTCGTGCTCTTCCTCCTTTTAATTGTTTGATTGTAGAGATACAATGTACCTTCTATTAAACTTAGCTAGCTTGCATGCAAATGTTTCAGGTCATTTAATTCCCTCACAGACAGAGTCAAACAAATGGTGTCAAGTCTATTTAGGAAGCCTCTCTGCTGATGTGAGCAAAGGAGACATCAGGGAGGCCCTCCATTGTTTTGGAGCAACTAGCGTGAATTATTATTAAGGATGGTGCATGGTTCGACCAATTAACTTGACAATGTGCTATACTTCTCTGTTGTACAGTGTGTGGAAATACCAGGACAGAGAGTGACGAGGGCTTAGTACCATCCCGCATGATCTCTCAGACTCACTCAAAATAATACATGCAAAGAGGCTCATCAACAATAACATGTCCCTGAAGTAACTTCCTTGAAATTGTCAACTTGGGAGCATTCAATAGTTAAGATACAATAATTATATCAATAGATACATTTATTGCAGTCTTCAGGATACACCTCACATTCGAAAATCAAGTTTCGGCCGAAAGGGCAAAAAATTGTAATTAATGGACAAAACGTAAGTTAACCGATTATACGCCGCAGACGCATTATGCGTCATGTCGGTATGACGCCATAGACGCATTTTTGCGTCAACCGCAGTAATCCGGCTTCTCTCTGCTCTAAAGAAACCAGGGAGCGGCTGCTGCTATTTTAACGCTACTACTACGTCCAGTTACTGTTCAGGTAAGTATATATGCAGTCAAAACTTCCTACTGTGCAGAAAATATTTTGGCAATACACGCTTGAATATGTAGCTAGTTTACAAATTAAATATTAATTATTGGCATGAACAAACACTATCAAAATATTATATAGAGCTACTAGCATGGCTAAGAGGCCACACTAGATCAGTGAGGAGGTGCTGCATGAAATTGTAGGCTACCCACTAGCTCTGGGACCTGCACAGATTGACATAGAAGACCCAGTAGCCAGAGTACAGCAAGGTAACAGAGATGTGCCAGTCATGGAGGGCAGTGATGATGAGTTTTCTGATTGAGAACAGTTTGGAGAGGAGCTTGAAGGTAAATGCAACAAATAAAATGGCTTCACTCAATGTATAGAATAAAAACAAGATTATCAAATACCCGGTACAGTACAACAATAATTACAACAATAAATTATCAAAAATGTAGATCTGGATAGGACATTGACACTGCATGAGCTGAGCACTGTTGTGAAGGTCCTACCACCAACGTCAACCTTCCTGTACATGGCATTGTCTGTGCGCGTGTATGTGTGTAAGTGGATTTGTGTGTGTGTGTATGTGTGTAAGTGGATTTGTGCGTGTGTGTGTGTGTGTGTGTGTGTGTGTACGTATGTGTGTGTGTGTGTGTTTGCGTACGTATGTGTGTGTGTGTGTTTGCGTACGTATGTGTGTGTGTTTGCGTGCGTGCGTATGTGTGTGTGTTTGCGTGCATGCGTGTGTGTGTTTGCGTGTGTGTGTGTTTGCGTGTGTGTGTGTGTGTGTGTGTGTGTGTGTGTGCGTGTGTCTAACCGTGTATTCTACTCTTGACAGAGGCGACTCCAAGGTACTCCAAAAGGGACCCAGTGGCAGTGCATAGTGTGACAGCAAAGTATCAGCAGTAGCCACAGACATCAGACACTTTTTTATATCTATTGTTAGTTACGCAAAGAATTATAATCGTTACTGATGGTAAAAAAAATGTTTTTCAAGGTTCGAAGAACAAAAGGCGAGGCTATTATTTTACTATTCAAGGGCTATATAATTATAATTACATAATAGGTTATACACACGAGTTCTAAACATAATGTTGGTGTAGTCAACAAACGTAATACGTATCCTGGCTCACCTCGCTGCTACTGCCACTGTTCCTCTGTTCACTGTACATACGTGGCCCCACCTCTGATTATTGGATCCAGTCACACCTACATGTAGTGTACGTACGTACACAAAGAAGGCTAATCAATGCTGCTTAGCACTACCAATTCTAGATACAACTACTATCTACCATGTACAGTCAGTACCAGACCATAGAGCTTCTAGCAATTCTACAAACGCATGCAACAAGTACGAACAAGTACTGTAGCAACTACAACCGGTTGTATTTTTAATATTAATTTTATGGGCATGATTTTAAATAAATTGAAGTCTATAATAGGTGATGCAGGCCCTAAAGTAGACTCTAAACATTCAGTAGTCAACATACAGCTTAGGAAGCTTGTACTCACCTTTTTACCACTGTCACTGTTTCTCTTTACACATAGCTGCCTCAGGTTATAAGCCACACCCAGTACCTTGTGCTGCACAGAAAAAGGCTAAGCAACGCTTCTCAGCACTACAAACTCTACAGCTACGTCCTATATACTTACTACAATAAGTATTAGGCTGTATGAAGCTTCTAGCGAATCTAAAAAGCCATGTAACAAAGCAGTATTATACGTAACTACTACTTACCGCTTGACAGAAGCAGATCACAGCCAATCCTTCGAGATAGTAAGCGATTCGGGCATCATCTTGTAGATCTTTGACTGGTCTTTCTTCCTAGTCTAACTTGCACAATCAAAAGTCGAAGCGCTTTCAAGTTACGAACAGTTTTCTAAGAACTGATTAATTTGTGCATTTTTTAAAAATCAATATGGCTGCGGGGGTGTTTCCGCAACATGACGTCATGGCGTATAATCGGTTAAGACTAGAGTGTGTGTCACGGCATGACCACATTGACTTGGACAGAATACACTGAAAGATTATTATGGTTTGTATGGCGCTATATATACATCAGAGGTTCTTTGATAATTATATTCGCAACTATAGCAACACTAAAATAAACACTGCGCATGCCTGCCTACACGTGCAAATACAGCTGCTTACAAAACTGCCTCATGAGGATCTACTGACTGCTGCTTAATTTTCGAGCCTCCCACCCCCCGAGTCTGTTACCACCATCACCTATACAACAAATTTATAGCCTCCCTCATTATAAAAGGGAGGTACGATCCATCTCTTCTAAATGCGTTACCACCAGACACAAAAACAATACTATTTCCATCTGACAATGTGATTACCGGGAGGGGACTGAATGCATGAGGGCCTCCCAAACACTTACGTGCCTATCGTTAACCGCGGGGGCCCCTCTCTCAGGACTCCCCCAAAACATAACCACAGTCACGGCCTCTACGGCGACAGAGTCCATGGGACACCAGCTTAGACCCGGTATATATACCGCCAAAATGTTAATAATATCTGCTGCTTAAGTATTGCAACACTCTTGCGACCGTATAGTTAATGGACAAAATGTAAGCTTTAAAGCACCAGAAAACACATGGATAGGAGAATATAAAACCAGTTATGGTAGGTAGGATTTGAAGGATACCCTTGCTGGCATACATAGAAGGGATAATGATGAGACAACAGGCAGGCTTTAAATCAACCTCAGTAGATAGCAAACACATTAAAATCGAGACAGCAATCAAAATCCATGGCGTATGCAATTACCGCGCCAATTTTTGTAACTTATTTATCAATTGAAAACAACGTTGTCATGTATACTATGCATATCGTATAGCGGGTAATGTGGGGTAAAATATTCGTTATTTCGTGGGGAAGTTGGCCTACACAAAAATTTCCCCAACGAAAACGTACGTGTGCTCACCGTAACGCATACTAACGAAATTTATACTCGCAAAAATCACAATTTCCCATTCAGTTAAAACGAATCCCATGAAAATGTACCCACTATAATTATACGGTAGTAAGACTTTTGCTCAGAAGCAGAGATACACACACCTGTTCACATTACTTAGCTCAGATGGCACCAATGCAAAACTGTGAAAACACTCTCAATGTAAGTACAACCAGAAGTCTCGAGGTGAGCTGCGCGTTTACCTCCTCGAGAGAAGGCCACACACTAGTACAAGAGCACTTGTACCTCTGCTTCAGAGCAAATGAGCAAAATTAAAATTGCTTCTCTTCCAAACACTTCAAGCTTTTTAAACTAGTCCGCCAATTCTTAATTTCATAAGCTAAATGAAAACATTCTCCCTTAGGTATTACAATAGAGATATAATAATACAGTCCTACACTTTGCCCACTTTATGTGTTACCTCATTGAAATCAATTTAGCATATTTATAAATTAGGTATGGGCAAAGTGTAGTATCTGTTTTAATTTGTTTCACCTTATAATATCACAGAGCTCAGACAATGGAAGATACCAGACTTGAGTTTCATTCTGATTTCTGTCACAGATCTTGATCCTTTGATATCGTAGAAACGGGACTTACACGCATGCAGCAGTAATTCAGTCTGCAGGTGTGATGCATGTGTAGTCAGTGGGAATCAAAGTGATAAGAACACATGCATGTTCAATGCTGTTAACAAGGCCATTGTGCAACAGAGAATTTCCTAACAGCAAAACCACAATAGATAATGATTTCTTAAGCCTAAACTTGCACCAAGCAAGAGTACTCTTGTGTATAAATAAAACAGCCCCTTCACGCCACCTCTGTATAATGGCCAAAACATGTATACATTTCCCACTGTGCACAAAACCCACAAGTGTGTGACTGAGGCAAAACAGTTGGTAAACCACAGACATAAGACACTACCTACTTCTCACAACTCCAAGGCATGGGGTCAGCTTACTCAGATAACAAGATTGAATTGCAAGCCTCTGTACCAGCTATCCTTGAGATTGTAAGCAATTCCTATACTAGGTTTGTGAGGTACTACTAGTCACACAGACTGAATGTCTGGAGCTATAAGAGAGAAACTGTCTCCTCAGCGTCAGGGCAAAGTACTTAGATAGTTCTATATAGTTTTTTACATGTACTGGAAGATACACTCCAGACCTACTTTGAGTGTAACCAGTAATATATTCCCCATCCATGCACTCAGCAATACTATGCTCACCTGATGGGATGTTGTGGGGGGGGGGCTGCATGGGGTAACTGGATTAGGACTCTCATGCAGGGGGGGGTCTTGTACACCCTTGCAGCTGGAAGGCCTGAGAGAAAAAAGGATAGTCACTTATACTCAATAATTATTATAATTATTATGTTCCTCACTTGTCTAATTGTGTGTTTGCTTCCAACATGCTGCACTGTTCAGTCCATCACCATAATTATAGTGCTCGCATGCAAGCCTGCAGCAGTCAGTGACACTCTCGCTGCACGGTTCGTGTAGAGTTGAAAGATTGAAGACATCAGCTGCAAAACCACAATAATTGTTAGCTAAATTATTGGCTATAATATTTTCCTTCACTTGTCTATTTGAGAGCTTGCTTCCAACATAATTCATGCTGCACTGTTCAGCCCATCACTCGATCACTTAGCCTCGATTCTAGGCCGCCTTGTTGAGGCCTTGAAGGAGGCTATCAATCACTGTGCTCGATCTCGCTGCATGGCATGTTCAGAAAACCACTCTGAAAAGCACTCGACGTGTGCATGCTAGAAGGTCACAAAGGAAGTTTTAAAACCAAGTTGTCACTTAGAGTTGAAATGTGAAGACATCTGCAGAACAACAATTAACGTTGTTAGCATGCATGGTTGCTGAATACTCTTAATTAATTATTATGCCGAATAAAAGTCCTCACTACGGTGCCTCCATGATTATGCAGAGCCAGTCAGTGACATCAATCTCGCTCGCTGGTTTGTGTTGTCACTAAGAGTTGAGACATCTGCAAACAGCAAAACAAGCAATAATTGTAATAGCTGGTTGCAGAATACAGACTGCAATGCACAGAATAATATTATTGTGACAATGACCTAACAGCAAAACTCATGCTTGCGCTTACTAGTTACATATACACAACTATAGGATTATTATATTATACACAGCAATCCACTTACCAGTTGCTTGGGTGGTTGGAAAGACACCATTTTCCTCTGGTGAGTTTCTTCATCCCCACGAGGAGGTTGCGCAATCAGATCTACGCATGTGCAGAAATAGTGAGCCCCACCCCCTTCTTGTTTTTGCACACATGGACTGTTTCCCATTTTAATATAGCTTAGGCAGCTAGCTGTTGGCCTCTTCTGTACAAGCCAACTCCTGGGAGGAGTAGGTATAATGTTTGCATTCCCAAGTTGATTTTCAATAACATTGCTGCTGAATTATACAAGAGAGGGTGCATGTGATACACAACTGTTACTAGACTAATAGTTGATGGTTTCAAATGTTCAAGACTATAGACTTCAGAGAACTGATTTCTCGTTCCCTCGTGACATTCCAGCAGCTGGCTATCTTGTTAACTGCGACTTCTCTTTAGTTCACCAGAGAGAGAGAGAGAGAGAGAGAGAGAGAGAGAGAGAGAGAGAGAGAGAGAGAGAGAGAGAGAGAGAGAGAGAGAGAGGTTACCATGCAAACAATGTAGGAGGAGGGTGTAATGTGTATAGTCAATAAGTAAATTATCAATTTTCAGTTAATAAAGGTATTGACTAAATATTGACCAGGTGCATGTTTCCTTTACCATCGGGTATCCCAACTCTTTGAAATCGGATGTTCGTAGTACAACCCTAAATTTAGCTATAAAACTCTGAAAAGTACATGCACCCATTTATAATAATTATAATTATAGCTCACGCTATGGACAATTTGGGCCTGAAATAAATCACGGATCTAAAAACACCATTTGGACGTTCCAATCACATTTATAAGGCAGACAAGAGCAATATAATATACTGTGTTTGGTCCTGCTAGCTTGGTCTAAATACAGTTACCATAAGACTTCAATTTAAAGTGACACTGTTAAATAATTAAGACCTCTGCCAGATAGGTTGCTTTTTATTTAATACAAGGCCTCATCTTCAGTGCGGCCTGGGATCGAGGCTAAAAGATCCCCTTCCTCCTTCGTTTTTGACTTGTTGCAGTTCACCCATGTAGCGTGGGTTATAAACCGGGGCTCCAGAGCTGTAGTGGGTGGCCGGGAAACTGGTCACCCACTTCCTATACTGTCTTTCATTTATGTCAGTCAGCAGCCCTGCATGGTACCTTTCATTAGGTGGCAGCCCTACTGTCTTTAATTTGAAAGTCAGCAGCCCTACTACAGTGGTAGTAGTTCCTTAGTTGCTACTGGCCAGTAGTTGTTTTTTTATAGTACTTGATTATAGTACTTCAAGTACTATAATTATTAAAATCTCGTGCACTGTAGGTGGGTCCTACTTCTTACTGTCTTTCATTAGGCAGCAGTCCTACTTGTCTTTCATTAGTAAACAGTTTTTTTTTCAACAATTCATTGCTTTGCAATTGCTAATAACTTATAAGAGAAACAATCGTGCACATGTACGTATTGTGATTCTTGCTATTATAAACATTAGCTTAGGTACAAGAGTCAACGTCACACAACATAAAAAATTGCGCAAGTACAAGTACATATGCCATCGCACAACAAGTCCATTCAAGGCCCATTCCATATAATCGTTCATTGTTTGCCAACTGCACTGAAAAAGTGATATGCCTTGATTATAGAGACATGACTATTATTGGCCCACTCAAAAGGCGTCTATATAATAATAGTTAGAAACTGTTTAGGAGGTATCTATGGGAATTATAAGCCCAAAGGCCTGCTGTAGTATCCCGAGCGAAGCGAGGGTACTACAAGTGCCTGCGGGCTTATAATTCCCATAGATACCGACTAAACAGTATCTAACCAGTTTAGTTGCTAGGTTTATTTCAAAAACTAACTGAAAGAATGGACGCGGACAAAGACCTAGGCCTTACACAAGCTCTTTTCTGAAGAAGTATACTGGAGCCCATAGACCCCGCCCTCTACGACATAAATGTGGAGGCGGAGCTGGCTACTAGAACAAAGAAAGGAGGAGGAGCTGGACGAGACAACAGAACAACCTGCACAATCTTTCAAAGCGAATGAAGCAAAGTGTCTGCAGGCCTCTTATCACGGCAGGTGCAGTGTACAGTTTGGATAGTGATATCTGCATAAGGTGAATAATTAGAATGGAAATCCCGGGATTGACCTGTTCAAGGATGCTTGTTTTGCTGACTTTCGAGTGTGCCTAGACTCCGAAATGAAGCGCTTGCAGAGAGCTGGACTAGGGTCACAAAAGAAGGCTGAACCTCTAATACATACTCCGTGCAACTGCTGCTACTAGACAGCGACTGAACATTATAATTTTTTGTCATTACCAAAAACAGAACAGTTACTTCTCATTGTTTTTTATACAATCTACAAAAAACATGTTTGAAAAACACAAAAATTAATAATGAATGGTTGTTGTGAACATGAAAATTACAGGTTTATATGAGAATTTACAGGTTAATATGGGAAATATAAACCCTGTACTGACCAATCAGATTGCTGGATTCTGGGCTACTAGTAACTAAGCAAGTTTATAGAGATCCATTAGATCTAGAGAAGTGGAAAGAAAGAATGTGTGGGTGTTGATAATGACAAGAGTTCATGAACTCTTGATAATGATCAAACAAAAACAATAACACATTAACTGTGGTGACCTAGGTAACGTGTTTGATGACTAGCCTAGTAACTACACAGTTCACTAGTGAGCATAATTATGATCAGCTCTTCAGAAGGAATATTGTACTCCTGTGTGTGTGGGTGGGTGTGGGTGTGTGTGTGGGTGTGTGGTGTGTTCACTGTATCAGGGCTGTATCCAGGATTTTGAATCAGGGGGGGCGAATTGGGGAAATGAAAAATGTAGGTGGGGCGAAGTTATCAGAATTATATGCCTATTAATGAATCTGACAGATCCTAGGGGGGGGGGGGGGTCAAAATTGTGCCCAGGGGGCCCCTCAATGCAGCCCTGTACAGTATGTTTGTGTTACTAGCGTTAATTGTATTTGATGCTTATGTAAGACAGAAGTTCTAGCAAAAAAGTGTACATGTACTTCCAGGCCGTGTGTTATTACTTAAATCAGAGATACAAAAGAAAGGGGATTGGAAATGACCGCCCACGCCCTATGTAAAAGGACTGACATCCGGTGAAGCACTCCGTGTAATTATTGCGCTCGCAAATAATTACATGGAAAAGTTTTGTATCCCTGGTTTCTAGCTCTCCTATCCACTAGAGATCACTCAGGGCCTGGGAGATACTTGAGAGAAGTAAGCTTATACCACTGACAAACTCTAAGTCCGTTGTCTTTACTCTGTTTCCAATTTTTTTGAGTTTAGCTTGAATTACTCTATGTCAACTTTTCTCTGTCCCTCCTGTGAAGTCAAAACAGCAAAGGACATTGCTTGACTTGGTTATTATGTATCTAAGTGCTACATAGAATGGCTTCATGCTATAAATAAGCTGTACTGTTCATAAACGTTTGCAGTATAGTCCTTCAAACTGCTTTAGTATACTTTTAGACACACCACGGGCCTGTCCCTCCTACGACTTCATAGTAAAGGCTATTTCTTCTTGCATAGCATTTATTTGTCTAGTAATAGTGGCTGCATGGCTTAGTCGACTTTTTAGAGCTAAATTCTCTTTACTTTTTAGAAAAATCAACATTAAAAATGATCAATTTCACTGTTTCTATGTACAGCACATTGTAGAGCAGTCAAGACTGGTAATGAGCATGCTGACTATAAATATAATCCTTTGTAGTTTTAGCCACGCCCTATAACGCGAAATGCTTCACGCAAAAATTTCGTAAAAATTTCGTTTCCAATCCCCTTTCTTTTGTATCTCTGCTTAAATCGTATTAGAAACTGCCACGGTAAAAGCTCTTTGATAAAAGGATACAAAATATTGTGCTTTGAGATGGTTACCTTGATTATACTCTGTGTATTATTACACGAGTGGATGCCTTGCAATGGTGTTAGGTCACCCTCAATCATGCCCAATAAATCAGACGCCTGAGTGAGAAAATAATGAATGGTTACAGGTTGTAGTGATCAAAGAAATGCATAATAGTGGAAGAAAGGGAGTGGGGAAAAAAGAATCTTTGAACGGCTCCAAGAATGTGAATTAACGCTTAGAGAGAGCCTTTGCAGATGATGTGGGTAGTGGCTAGATCGATCTAGAGGTAGTGGTATGATAAGAAATCACATTAGATTTCAGCTACTGAATGCACTAAATGCACGATACCTTTGCATCAGCCTCATTTGAATGCAGTGCCACTAGGAGAATATCTTGTGAAGTGTCTTTAATTCCCAATTTCTTGAAAGATTCGCTGATCTGTACACAAAGATGTCATAATCATGATGTCATACACCATCACTGCTTACGTTCGTTGAAGGAGAGAGAGACAACATTATTTCAGAGTAGACACTTCTAGTTTTCATTTACTGGTTCTCTGGCCACTATACAGCTTTGTACACTGCACACAGAACGTGGAACGTACTAGCAACCTGTGGGAAGTGTGTGTGGGTGTGGAGTGTGTGGGTGAGTGTGTGAGTGGGGTGTGTGTGTGGGTGGAGTGGATGGGTGAGGGGTGTGTAATAAGTGTTCAAGTACATGTACAGGGATGTGCCCACACTGGTCGGTGGTGGTGGTTGGTACTAACCACCTCTGGACATAAAAAACCATCTAGAGTCGCACGTTAGTCTATCAAAAGCAAATTTGTCAGGAAATTGAATATTAAAAATAGCCAGAACTTGGGGAACATTTTAGGCAGATACATGTACCTGCATCTTCCAATGCTGCAGCTAATAATTATAGCCTATGATAGCTTAGGCCATGCAAAGTCAATTTGTAGTTTCTCAGGCCCTCGCGCTTGGAAATTGGCAGCTTTACAAAAAAGTTAAATATCACGTGACCACAAATTAAAGGCACTAAAAGAAAAGAAAAGGATAAATTTGTATGGTTTTTTGGTCATGAATATAATTATGACTAAAATTAATAAGTAAAAATTATGCACTTCCGCTTATTGAGGAAGTTAGGGGTGTGTTTTCAATTAAAATTCTATGAATATCATTATCATTAATATTTATCAAATGCCTCAATCCGCTTGCTATTTTAGGAATAATAGCCTGAGAAACTACAAATTGACTTTGCTTGGCCTTACTTGTTGTAGTCTACCCAGGGCCAATCCAGAGTGTACATTGGTAAGACTGTCACTCATGTACAGCATGAGACGCTTCATATTCCTGCAACCAACCTAGGAGAGAGGGCCGGGGGAAATTGCTGACATATAAATTAAAGCAATCGCTAATCTAAACACACCATTTGATAGGTCTTTCAAAGAGTAGTCGCTGGTCAATATTCTGTTCAGCGCTGGATACCTGACCACCGATAACTGTACAAGGAAAATAAATAAGACATTATTTATAGAGATGATTGATACTAGGTGCAGAATATAATGGCTGGTAGATCCACACACCTTTCTGTACAGGATGCTGTACTCGTGGTATAGCTCTTTATGACAGGAGAGACTTGTGTTGTTGAGGTAGACCGTTAGTAATAGCAGCGCCGTGCTCGCGAGTAGCGCTAGTGCAAGTACTTTCAGTATTGATCCATTGGCTAGTGGGTAAGGATCATCAAACAAACACCTCATTTATAAATACTTCTATAAGAAGCTGCAACTGAAGTGATTCCTTACCAGGAACAATGGAAGACAGCTTGAACTCAAATAAAATAATTCATGTCACATTATTTTATAATTAAAGGGTATATAGACAACATTGTGTCAGTATAATAATATACAGAGTCAGTTTCAGAGTCAGTTCTTTACTTGCAATGTTTATTTGTCCCCTTAATTCAAGTGAATTCCATACCTGTATGAAAACATGAGTACAGCACAAATTAAGCTATGCAATAAAACATTATTGGATCAGTAATTACTTATATTATAATAGATCATAATAATACATTAGTACACACGTACCTTGTCAGGTTCTCATGATCAATTGGTGGCACTATGAGCAACTGCAGTTGCTGTCCTCACATACTTGTCTTCAATTTCCTCGGCTACATCGTTACGTGCAACAGTAGGCCTCCTTAGACATTCACATATGTAAGGCCATGTCATCGGATGTTCTGGATCAGTGACTTCAAGACGCTTGGCTACCACCTTCATTAGGCGGCGATCGTTATGACGGTAATCATCTTCAATGTTTTCCAAAACGTTAATCTTCACTCCGAAAGCCAATCCTAAATCAAACCAATCTTTGCTTGCATTCTTGAGACTCTCGCGAATTGCTTGAATATCATCTCCAGTCAGAACAATCGACTGGTGTGTACTTCCTCCATTGCTAGTATCCTTCTCTGATGATGATCCTGCATGTACACACATGTAAAGATAATAACTCAAGAAAGAAATTGCAAATAATTATTGTTGTGGTTAGTTAAGTCCCTTAATTGTCTATTGCATGGGCAGGGTGTCATACAGGATTTTGAAGTAGAGGGAGAAAATGAGAAAAGTACCAGAACATATTGCTAAAAAAAAGGTCAACTGTTATTTCAATACCCATGCAGCTATGGACATGCACTCAGTCATAATTGAAGGGGGGGGGGGATTGGAGCTAGGGGGATACCCCACTCACACACTCAGTCATAATTGAACGGGGGAGCTAGGGAGGGGATATCCCCCTGTATGACACCCTGATGGGCACAGCGTAAATTATTAAATTATAATTATACCATTAAACTGTCTACACACACAATTAAAATCAGTATACAAACACATGTTTTACTGAATGTTATTTAAACTGCAGATAATTATACCTTGTACAGTGACATCATTCTTTGGACGCTTCGACAGAGATTCAACTTCTACATCTGATGGCAATGACCTTTTACGCTGGCCTGAGGCTAGAGGATCTGTACGTACTGTGTAGGAACAGATACAGCTAGACACACTAATATTAATGGGGAATGCCGGGCCTGTAGGAATCAAGATCATGTATATTTTCCAGACTGAAGGCTTTCAAATAATTATAGCAATCCGATTATGATACATGGAAGATAGAACTTTGTTTATTGGAAGTAAGATAGATAGTGGGTAATATTTGTGGGGTAAAAATCTATGGCATTCATTGACAAATCGAAAACGGTAATTTTTGTCTGTTATTGCCTGTACTGCATTGCATGCGTTTTGGTAAACTGTTTTCATAGGGAGCTTGCCCACGGAAATAACGAATATTTACCCCTCGAAAATTACCCGCTATACGGTAGTTAATGTAATGCACACACTTTAGTGGCCCCTATAATTATAGCAAATAAAAAGCTTCACACATAATTATGGTATATAAATGGAATTGGGCAGTTGTAAGAGTTCTGTTGTCATTGTGGGGCAGAGGAAGTAAACACTGTGTACATTGTTATGTAAAGTTTTAATACATGTAAGTATATAGAGCTTAAATTAATGGGAGATCTACATAATTATAGATCATGCATACCTTGTACAATGACATCATTCTTTGGACGCTTTGGCAGAGTTTCAACTTGTTCGTCTGATGGCAATGACCTTTTGCGCTGTCCTGAGGCTAGAGGATCTGTACGTAGTGTGTAGGAACAGATATATAGTGATAACGCAGTGCTATTAAGTATGATTATGAAGAATGAAATAGCATTCACTAACTACATGTTGCGACACTTGAGCTGACTAGCTAGAGCATGATTGCATTGCCGACCTACACACATGCCATTGAATATACTATAAGACTGGTATTATTATTATGACCTCACCTTCTAGTTTACAAGCAGAGAGCCAATCTTTGTGACCGTCTTCTAGCTCATACGTCTTCTTGCATAGAGTACACCTCATAACATCATCCTCAGCCAGAACACGAGCTGGGTGGTGGGGCACTTGGGGACTTGGACTAGAGATGGATCGCGAAATGCAGGGACACAAAAATGCAACTTCAGGATCCTCATACGCGTATTTCAGGACTTTGTAAGCAGATCGTAGACCAGAGTGAATATTTTCAAATATCAACGACAAAATTTTTGTCTGATTATTGCTGGAATGAATTTCGAGCATTGAAAACCCGTCAATTAGTGTGATAGTACAGTTTCGCTTTTGATGAATCAATTGTACAAAGTTTCTACTCGGCTGGTGAGCGTACATTTCAATTTCCCATTCACATTCTTTAATCAAGTACACTTGGAGACAGCAAAACACTCCACAGCACTGCCAGTTGCTTTTGAAGTGTAAAACGAGTGGGATTAAACTGGTCTTAAGCAATTCAGCTCGTTTGTCATTGACTTGAGTTGATGGGAGCAAAGATAGAAGTGACGGCATATAGAAACGCTTATCTTGCCTTCGTGAAAATATACCAAATGGGGTGGCTATCAGCAAGTGCTTGAATATTTCAATGAGATGAGTGGGTGCAAAGAGTCCATCGACATAATGTTTTTCAAAATTCTTATCAGATAAAAGTTCGATCGTAATAATTCCTTTATCGGTAAACTTTAACCATTTTCCAGACCCGTGTATTGGAGTGTTACTTCCTCGCAGATATGCAGCATACTCGACAAGCTCTGTTACTTTATCGAGAAGCACTTGAGTATCACAGAATACCACATTTGGTAGAATGGCAGGATAGTAGTGAAAGATGTGATGCTCATGGAAGAATTTCAAAGCTTCAAAAAGTGCATCTTCATGAAAATTATGTAATGTTTTTGCAATTTCTACACATTCGGTTTTGCTCAAAACTTTTCTGCTTTGATCGTTTGAAACTTTTTCGACAATAATTTCCAAAACAAACCACCAAAAAGGGACCAGGATTTCAATGTTATTTAGCTCTTTGTGAACATATTCACGAATTGTCTTTGCCACTTCTTTACTGTCAGAATCGCAGTGCTTGCAATCCACAGGAAATATGACATCTTTTTTCCTCAAGTTGAAAAAAAAAGTCGACTCGTCATTCTCAGCAAAGTTTAACAAAGTTCTATTCTTGTCGGATACTGTTTCCTTGCATTCAGATTGATGGTCCTTGTGAGTACCAATACACACCAGCTTGCAGTTTTCACTGTGAGATTGAATTGACTGCACAAGATACTTGAAGTTATCCAGAACTGAGAGATGTGACTTGAAACCTTCACCAACTGGCTTTTTGTCCTTGTAGTATTCAACCAGCGGATGATCGTCTAGGCAGTCAGAGAGACGAAGAATGTACAAAGCTACTGAAATCTTGGGCATAAAGAGTGGCAGAAGATTATGAAAATGAGGTTGACCACCGCTATCGATTATGTAGATCCAATTAGATCCAAACTTTTCTTGAACAGTAGTACGATCAGCATCAGAAAACTGCTGAATATTTGCCATTACATTTGAAACAGTGTTAAGATATTTACTCGTTTTCCTTTTTTGTTTAGGACGCCTCTTTTTTGCTCCAGCTACTAATGGTTTAGTTGCTCTTGAAGTCGAAGGAGTTGCATCAACTGGCGTACTTGATTCATTGCTAGGTTCAAGTTGCTTCAGAGCAATGCTGAGTTCTTGTGGGATAGCAGATGCTGGATCTGAGCTGGTTACATGAGATTTAATAGCATCAGCAACAATGCGTTGTAGGTCATCACTAGTTACTGGTTTCCATGTTCTAGAGGGATCTTCTTGAGCTTCCATTTTCAGCTTTGTAGTGTCACGAATTTGTCTAATACATATCCTCTCTGCTGTGCTAGCTAATGGAGTGCTATTTCGATCTACAGGAGGAGGAAGTCCCAGAAGGAGATGCTTAGTGGAGGTTTTACCAGTGCCTGCCATTCCGAAAAACAGTAGATTAGTAATGTTCACACGGACAAATCCAGCCTTCATGGCTTCATTAAGAGCTTGTTCAGACTTGGTTGATTCATTGAGGGCCTTTGATTCTGGAATAAAGAACAGTATATGCCTACGCAGAAGTAACCACTTATACTATAATTTTGCATTACATTTCTCACATGCATATAGTTACAATCACTTTCAATTTCATTTTCATTTTCATAATAACATTGATAAGAAAAGTCATCTTCTATATCATGTTGAAGCTATCATCTCCTGCCCTACAATAACCTATTAACCCTTTAACCGCCACGGGCCACGATCGTGGCCCGCAATAGTGACTTTTTTTGCGAAATTCTAATTCTGCGATACTTAGGAAGTAGCTCGAACTACGCACATCCCTGTATAGAGGAAGAGCTGTAGAATCACGTGCAATTTAGTCTAGAAATTTCCAAGCCACGTTGCTATGTTAAAATTCATTAGCATCTTACCGCACGAAGTTTATAGCTATGGCTAGGTTGTTTACTTGTGCCGATGTGCTTGAACAGCTTGAGGACAGCAATGGCGATGTCTAGCTCCTCTGGTGATGACAGTGCCTATGAAGGAGAGGGGATAGTAGGATACCTCCCAAAGGCTACCAGCTTTATGCCAGACGCTGATGAACTGCCTGGGACTGAGGACATGCATGACATGGACCTAGACGCTAGTGCTATGGACCAGGACGGTGAAAGACCAGGAGAGGCTCACTGTGTGACTCTGGCAAGTAGTATAGTATAGCTAGAATATCAGTAGTAAGTATAGTATAGCTAAAATGGAATTAGCAGTAATGAACAGTCTTTATGTGAGCTTGTAAATTTCATAGATCGTTCACCGATATAATACATGTACGTATTGTACTTCAAATTGATATATCTTAGCACTGTTACATTCATATGATGTGAAAATCAAGCTTAGTCAAGCCTTTATACCATTATGATAGGCTGATCCATAAAAAAAAATTTTTGGATTTTATCTCACCGCTGGCCGAGCATTTAAAATGATAAAAACGGGTGAGCGTAATAACCGTGGTTGTTATGGCAACACATGTTGCACCATTTTATTCCTTGTTGTATGGGCATTCTATTGGTATATGGTTGCTAGGCATTTTATTGCTCTACCAATAGAATGCCCATACAACAAGGAATAAAAATAATGGTGCAACATGTGTTGCCATAACAACCACAGTTATTACGCTCACAAATGCTCGGCCAGCGGTGAGATAAAATCCAAAATTTTTTTTTATGGATCAGCCTATCATATGGTATAAAGGCTTGACTAAGCTTGATTTTCACATCATATGAATGTAACAGTGCTAAGATATATCAATTTGAAGTAAAATACGTACATGTATTACTATATCGGTGAACGATCTATGAAATTTACAAGCTCACATAAAGACTGTTCATTACTGCTAATTCTATTTAGCTATACAGTAGCTATATTATACTATACTACTTGCCAGAGTCACACAGTGAGCCCTCTCCTGGTCTTTCACCGCCCTGGTTCATAGTCTAGGTCCATGTCATGCATGTCCTCAGTCCCAGACAGTTCATCAGCGTCTGGCATAAAGCTGGGAGCCTTTGGGAGGTATCCTACTATCCCCTCTCCTTCATAGGCACTGTCATCACCAGAGGAGACATCGCCATTGCTGTCCTCAAGCTGTTCAAGCACATCGGCACAAGTAAACAACCTAGCCATAGCTATAAACTTCGTGCGGTAAGATGCTAATGAAATTTTAACATAGCAACGTGGCTTGGAAATTTCTAGACTAAATTGCACGTGATTCTACAGCTCTTCTTCTATACTGGGATGTGCGTAGTTCGAGAACTATAAGTATCGCAGAATTAGAATTTCGCAAAAAAAGTCACTATGGCCCGTGGCGGTTAAAGGGTTAAATATGCACACATACGCAATATTGCACATTCCAATCATCATAATTGACCACAGAACTATTCCAACGCAATCAGACAATGAATATACATGTACATAACCAGCACATAAACAGAGGATCAGGTGATACCATACAATACACGACAGTGATCCACTGATTGACACTGAAAGCACGTTATACATGTACATATAAATACTATAAAGCCAGCGTTTTTTCACTAGGCATGTATACAATAATCACTTAAACATTGCAATCTGATTGGACAGCTGTTAGAACGAAACATATAATAATAATTATACCTAACCATCGTGTTGGCCATTCGTAACTATAGCAACGCATAGAAAAACTTAAAATTGCCATTACCGTATAGCGGGTAATTTTCGTGGGGTAAAAATTTGTTTCACTTGAAAACGGTGATTTTCGTGAGTAAAAATTCTGTTTAGCCTCGTTGCCTTCATTCCTATGCCTATGTTAAA
Source organism: Halichondria panicea (assembly GCF_963675165.1). Lineage (NCBI taxonomy): Eukaryota > Metazoa > Porifera > Demospongiae > Suberitida > Halichondriidae > Halichondria > Halichondria panicea. Next base: position 1,271,389 of record NC_087377.1, read on the forward strand.
ATTCCGTGGAGGTCAGCTTGCCAAGAAAAATAACGAATTTTTACCCTACGAAAATTACCCGCTATACGGTAATAAGCACGAATGCAGCAATAGTTTATAAACTGACATCATCAACTAAGGTACAAATCACAGGGTCAGAGTTCATAGTAACATGACTATACACAATTACCGTAGAAACTGGATTATTAGCGCATGCGCTTTTAGGGTCAATAGCAGAGCTCTATGTTATAGTTATAACACAGGCACAAGGGATGTATATATGGAATATATTGCACTGAAGCACGAGGGCGTAAGCCCCGAGGGCTGAGTGCAATATATTCCATGCATCCCGAGTGCACGTGTAATAACTAGTTTATATCCCGAGGGCATAGCAACATAACACTGTCTTAGTAACACAATATAAACTGCACAAAAAGATGACAAAGACAACTCTAGACACAGCTCCATCTCTTCTCTCTCCTAGACGCCAGTATATGCAGCGTATAAGATTGGCATGACAGACAATGGCTTGACACAAAATTGTTGGAGTTCCAACGCTGAAACCACTGCAAAACAGCCCCACCCCACTTCTGGTGCTGCAAAACAGCCCCACCCCTCTACTGCTGCAAAGAAACAGCCCCACCCCATTTACTGCTGCGAAGAAACAGCCACACCCCACTATACTACTCAGTGTAACTGCTGCTCGAACAGCCCCCTCCACTGTATACTAGCACTATCCTCGGTATCACAACCAAGCCAAAGAAGCTCGCCTCTACACTGCTGCAAAACAGCTCAAGCCCCCTGCAAAAAGAGCCGCTTCTAGTGCTATGATGAAGCCAGAATTGACCGTGCATCAAGAAGTGGAGGACTAGGTCTAGGATCACAGAATCTTCACAAAATGAGCCTGGGACGATTTTAAAACCTGCATGGTTGCAAAAAAGAAACTCCAGCAGTGCTGAACATTCATGCATGGCTGGACTTACTTTGATGCTTATTATTTCTCATGATACAATATTTAATTTAATTATGCCAGAGGGGCGTTTTGTGGTCAGTGCAATATGACTTTTCAGCAGTGCAATATGCTTCATATTGCACTTGGCAACAACATAGCAACGGGATATAAACGCTTATATTCAAGAATGCGCCTATAATGCAGTAATTTTGAGCCCCACCCAGCAACCGGATGTCTCTGTGATGAGAGCTGACTCGCAAGCTGGCTAGAAAGTGAGCAAGCAAGGCAAGCAGGCAACCCTAACTGGATCTATATCATACTATTATGTTACAGTTCATTTTACAGTTCATTTACATCATTTAAATTCATATTATAAAAACATTCATATTGACCAGGAACTTGGAATAAAAGGACCTCATCCATCAAAATTACTCACATTCTCTCAGCATGATCAGACAAGGTAACAGCATGCCCAGAGAGTCCTTACAGATGGATATCACCAGCTATATAGCTATCATGCACTGTACAAGCTAACTAGCTCATAGATAAATAAATCAATTCTAAAATTACACTAATAATCTTCGCATAATTGGAAAAGCGCTTCAATTCGAGTATAAAAAGCCTGCAGTTGAGCATGCGCTTAAAATAAAGATACGCTTATAATCGAGTAAGCGCTAATAATCCAGTATAGTGTATAACGTAACAATTATATTTTATTGACATAATTATGAGAAGAACGAGAAGGCAAGTCTAACAATGGCGACAGTACATAAGAATTTGCTGAGCCATAATTATATACTCTTCATTTACGATTGTACCACTGATCGATATTTTAAATACGGTACTCACTTGATGAGGTTAGGTTAGGGCCTTCCTTTGAAGTGGATGGAAGTTGTTTGGAACCATTTGGAGTATCTGGGTACAGTAACAATAATTATTTATGTCATGTAAGGTACATATAAGATGGGAAACAGGTGATATCTATACCAAGCATATATTTAATGATCATTGTTGGGCTATAATAGAGTCTCCTACCAGTTGTTTCTGGTTGTTCATTGCCAGCACTGGGTGTCTGTTGACCGGAGAGAGGGTCAGAGGTCACTGGAGGAGAATGAGACAATTGTCTGACATAAAAACCGACTCCAATGACTATAGGCTGTACACTGAAAAAAGGTCAGAATCACTTGAGACATAATCTTATGCCAATAACAATGCTGATATAAAAAATCTCAACTGCTGTAGGAAAGGCAATGAATAACATTCGTCATTAAGACCGTAATTATTAGACTATTGCTCCTGCGTCCTCTGGGTGAGGATTAAAACATGTTTAGCTGACTCAGCATTAATAAACCTAACATGGTAGGGGAGTAGATGCTCAGTGTATAGCATATTACTAATCACATAGGATATGTAACACCAAGAGTTCATTAGGAAGAGTACCAACTCCACTTAAAACCATAGTAGGCGGTCCTTCAGGCCTACGTCACAACCACATGCTGTTGTATAAACTGTGAAATCAAATTTGCAATGAATAACATAGTGATGATTATCACTAATGTTATTCATTTACAACTGAGGTAGGAAAGGCAATGAATAACAGCGTTACTAATTTTATTCATTGCCTTTCCTACTTGTTGCGGTTACAACAGCCAGTATCTGTGACGTAGGAGCGGAGGAATGCTTTTTGTACACAGTCTATTGGAGTTGCGTAATGAACTCTTGGTAACACTCAATGACATGGTTACTAGAGATTTATGGCAACGTAATGTTTAGGCAAGTAAACCACTTTACCCTAGCTTGGCTATAGGAACATGTTAGACTAGTGCGTAATTGAATGCCAAATGAATGTTAGAGCAAATGTTACAGGGTGGGGGAAAGTGAACCAGGGGGATATCCCTAACATTATGGGGGGGGGGGGGGGGGGGTAAATTGATCCACTTTCCTCCCCATGCACTGTATGCCCTAGCCTGGTATTACTCACTTGATGAGGTCTTGTCAACAATTGAATTAGAATGAAGAAGTTGTTCGGAACCATTTAGAGTATCTGAGTGTGACAGTAACAATTAATAATTATGTCATCTAACACATAAAGTATATACAACTGCAATAGTGATTCAGAACCTCTCCAATCTACGTAACAGTATAGACACACGCACACACACACGCACACACGCACATGCACGCACGCACGTACACACACGCGCACGCATGCACGCACGCACGCACACACACACACACACACACACGTGGTCATGTGTAGCAGGTTTTTTAGCTGGATAGTAAACCTGAGGGAGTGTAGTGGCTTGCAGAAGCCACTAATCACTCCAGGGTTACTATCCAGCTAAGAACTGTACTACACATGGTCTATCTCATGGTCTATCTCCCTTAGAAAATGCATTTTTGTTGGTACTAGTTAGAGCCCTGCTAGCAGGTCACTAACCAGATAGTGACCTGCTAGCAGGTTTCTTAGTTGGCAGTGGCCACTTCAAAGCTTGAATATGCAATTTTTTTCTAAACAGTGCCAAAGTCTATTTGTTGAGGTTGACCTTCATAATGTTCTCATAACTCATAACTTTGTATACTTCTAAATTTACTAACCCTAAGCTTCATACATAATTATACAATTGTATACCATTGGATTCCTTGTTAAAAGCGCTTCTTATCTGCATGCTGTAGGCTACAACCAGCTAAAAGTTAATCATGTAAAAGTTCCTGGCATACTTGTCAACCATAAATGAAGCCATAATTGATCACATAACTTCCGGGCAACGCAAATAGACTTTAGTGATGTATTATAGGCCAAGAAGTAGAATGGAATGTGTGTGGGAATTGTCATTAATGAACTCCTGATTACCGTATAGCGGGTAATTTTCTTGGGTAAAAATTTGTTCAACTCAAGAAACGGTGGTTTTCGTGAGTAAAAATTTCATTTTCTGCCTGCATTTCTATGTTCCGGTAAGCAATGCCTACGTTGTGGAGGTCAGCTTGCCCACGAAAATAACGAATACATTACCCCACAAAAATTACCCGCTATACGGTATGATGTTCCACATTCCACGCCAGTATTATTGGGGGTCTACAAAACACATAATTGTACCACAACCATTTGTCCTACAAAAAAAACGAAGGTATCTATGAAACCGGCATGGCTTGCTCTATTGGTATACCAAATTTAAGCTTCATACACCACTGTCTGTGGAAATTAGGTATGGGATTTCTAGTGACACATACCTGGTTTAGGAGTGGAGGGTTGTAGAGATCGGAGATAATCAGCAACTTCAGTGCGCCCAAACAGTACTGTCTTGTCAAGAGGAGTCCTGCCATGATCATCAGTCATATCTGGACAGGTAAGGGACAGAGATCTTGTAGTAGTACTGACATCATTGACCATTACCATGCATGCACAATCAGCACAATCAGATACTTATCGAGTACAGGATGCCTATTATTATAATATTAGTATCGTGTATGTATTGTATTACAGTTACCATAATTATAATTATGACTACATGATGATACATACAGGTACACTGATTAATTCACGGGTTGTTTACATTTCCAATCAGAGGATCTAATGAAACGGTACCCACTACAAAAATGACTCACCAACATCAACCTTGAGTACCTCCACAAGGTATTTTACAACTTGTATATATCCATTCACACAAGCGCTGTGTAATGGTGTGTAGTTCCACTTGTTCCTCACATCTGTATGTGGTGATATGACCTCAGAGTAGTGATGACATGCACACACAATGACAACTCAACTAAAATGTATTATTGGTTTGTATAGTATTCAAAATGAAGTTAATTATGATAATAAATACATCATGCAGTAGCTTCTCCGTGCTGGTCAGTAATTATCCCAGCTGGGTGAGATAATTATGTTATTAGTGTGCGTGTACACAGTATCAAGGATTGTGGGAAATGAGAAATTACTTGAAAAAACATTATTATTACAATCTACATGTACATCAACACATGCATGTTTTGTAATCTAGGAAATTAAACAATCTATAAAAACATTCTTGTTGGGCTCAATCCTTTAGCTATGAAGACTACGCGACTGACACACACTTACCAATATGACATTTCATCTCTTGTGATAAATACACCACAGTCTCCATATGTCCTTCCCCACACGCCCAGTGAAATGCAGTCATGCCCGATGCTCCACCACCTTTCTCAATATCAGCTCCACCACTAACGAGTGCTCTAGTGATCTCCAGGCAGCCCTGGTAGCATGCTAGATGTACTGGAGGGATTATATACTTGTCACTCCACTCCTCACTCCAGTAGAGCTGGTGATTGGGGTTGGCCCCTCGTCCCAAAACGGACCTCACTTTGCTGACATCATCATTCTCTACAGCCTCCCACAGATCCGCGGCCAGCTGCTCCTGAACACTGCATGTACAATAGTGTGTGCATGTGTGTGTGGGTATAGGTACATTTTGTAGGTAGGTGTGCGTGTGTGACATGCAACAACAAATTGCTTACGTGGGTGTATCTGGTTCAGTTTCCAGTCTCCTGTGTGATGTGTGTAGGTGTGTGTGTGTATGGTATGTGTGCATGTGTGTGTGTGGATGGGTGTGTGTGTGGGACATGCAATTCAACAAATTGCTTACCTGGGTGTATCTGGCACAGTGTCCAGCCTCCTGTGTGCATGTGTGTGTGTGTGGGTGTGGGTGTGTCCATGTGTGTGTGTGTGTGTGTGTATGTGTGGGTGTATACAATGTACATTAATAAGCTCTTGTGAGCATTTATAAGCTCCACACTATATGGTGTCAATAAGGATTTAGTATAGAGGGGGAAATAAGGCGTGCTTTTGAAAAGTAACCAGAACATTTTTCTGAAAAAGGTCAACTGTTATTTCAATTATAATGAAATAACCCATTTTTGGTTGCCTGAAAATTGCAAAATTGCTGCAAAATTGCAATTCAGGCAACCAAAAATGGGTTATTTCAACCCATTTGTTTTTACAGTGTATACCCTGTTTTAGTATGTAACACTGCCAGCTATGGTCACTCAGTCATACAACTATAGTACATGAATTTTAGGGGGGGGGGGAATTGGAGCCAGAGGGAGGATATCCCTGTATGACACCCTGACAATGATTAGCTATAATATTTTTATAGCCTATTAAAACTGTACTTTGCTCACGTTCTCCTCTCTGCTGGGGTCTTGAAACCGAGTTTCTTGCGACTCCACGGCACTAACCTGATGTGTGTGTGTTAGGGGGTCAAGTTTGTGTATGGACAATAATAATAATTATTACAATCAAAGTACTTCTTGATGCATGGTGGTATATGCAAGTTACTAGCTAGAGTAACACAACATGCAGAGCTTCCATTGATGAGCTCCAATTCTGATGAGGTGATTCCACCTCTGACTAATTAAAGGAATGATATCCTCCCTCCATGCAATCACAAGGTCTACATGTTCACTCACCCTGAGTCTTCTCCAGTAGCCATCGAAGCTTTATTCAAACACTTGCCCCTTATTTCTCAGTGCAGTAAACATAACAAAGCAAAGTGCCGCACCCTCTTTCTGGGGCCTTCCCCTACTAATTAAACTGATCTATTTTTAGATACACAATTATAATTATTTGAGTGGGTGTTGATAATGATTCACAGCCACCACACTATAAACAATAGTGGTGGTGACCTAGGTAACTAGTAACTACACAGTTCTCTAGTGAGCAGCTCTTGAAATCCTCCAGCTCTTTGAAAGGACAGACATCCAGTTTAGCTCTCATATATACCTACAGTGGGAAAACAAGAGAGTCTCAAGTGGAATATTGTACTCTTGTGTGTGTGTGTGTGGGGGGGGAGTAGGTGGGTGGATATAAATATAAGGTGGGTGAATTTTTGTCCACCGTTCGTGTTACTAGCTCAAACGAAATGCTCACTTAAATATACAGCCAACCTCAAAGTCTCCATTATAGACCTGTGCTAGCAGGCCACCCTCTATAATACAGCCGGCCTCAAAGTCTCTATAGCATGTGTTTGGACCTGTGTTAGCAGGCCACCCTCTATAATACAGCCAGGTTAATGGGCCTCAAAGTCTCCATAGCATGTGTTTGGACCTGTGTTAGCAGGCCACCCTCTATAATACAGCCAGGTTAATGGGCCTCAAAGTCTCCATACCATGTGTTTGGACCTGTGTTAGCAGACCACCCTCTATAATACAGCCACTGTTGGTCTACCCACCACTATACATACACAGGGTAATACTAATAGTAAGGTACTCACAAAGACATTAGTGACATGGTTGGTGGTTCCTGTGATCCTGGACACCACCTCACACACTTGCCAGATACTGGGACAAAGCTCAGGGTCAGAGGTCAACAGGCAGCCTACAAGGGAGGGGGAGAATACACGTATCATTAGAGCAATACACTTAAGGATGGCAGAGTATCATAGCACCTGTAGCTAGTGTGTGTTCTTAAATAATTATAATTAGCTCTGAAAAAACAGGTCCAGTTCACAAAGAAAAAACCCCACTATTACAATAGTCTTAAACTAGATTTTATACGTATACCCAGTGGTACTGACTATAAGATGTGTGTGTGTGTGTGTGTGTGTGTGAGGGGATGGAGGGTGTGAGGGGGTGGAGGGTGTGTGTGTGTGTGTGTGTGTACATGTACCTCTCAAGTTATGCAGCTGGGTCTTGTGTGTAGGGAGAGTCTTCAGGAATGCTGTACTGAGCACTGACTATGGCTAGAGGGTTGTCACCAAATGGAGTATCCATGAAGCACAGCTTGAACAGTAGTACGCCCAGTGCCTGTGTGTGGGCAGGTGTGTGTTGTGTGAGGGTGTGATGATAATTATGGGTATTCAGTGTTCATTGAGAGCTTTCAAATGACTACCACTTAACATGGTCCAGTAAACGTGATTCAAGGAAATTCTCCACTCATCCCCACATTCCACAGTCTTACACAGACAGACCACATTCACAAAATGCAAACCTTATTACAAAAAACATAAGTCAACCACTAGCTACAGTGTACACAGTGGGACCACACATAAAGAGGAATTTCGCCCCTTTTAGCCTTGTTTCCCAGTAAACATAATCATTGCTCAGATCCTCCCCCTTTTCAGAGAGGTGTCACATTCCACCCCTTTCACAGTACACAAAGCAATTTGGTTGAATGTCATTGAAAGGTCATAATTAGTGAAAGGTCACCTCCAATAGTACTGCCACATGTCCATCCATACATGCATGGATAAATAATTACACCATACTGTAGTTTAAAATACAATGACAAATGAAACCTCTCAGCCCATGCCAACTCAGCTAGCATATGGTTGCTCAATATTGACCTCCCTCCACCAAAGGTCTAATACATTGCTACAAGTCATCAACCATCTTTACCTGCACTTCCAGAGTTGAGCCAGCCTCCAGCTCATCAGTGTATGCATGGACTAACACACTAGAGCAATATCAGCAATCCCATCAAACTGCAGTCTGAAGGTGTACTCCATGCAGTGTATATAGTTGCCCTCATGCAGGGGTAGGCTGTAGAGTGGTCCCAGCTGGCAGTCCATCCACCAATATCACATTGATACTGCCCTTGTCATGAGTACACCAGTACAGCCTCTGGACCATAGATGAGAGGAGGGAAGTTAGCTGTATAGGTAAAGTTGACATGCAGTTAGCAATTGCAATAAGTATATACCCAAGTGGACTAAGTGGTGGTTTGAGGGCAGTACCTTGACCTTGTATAAGCCCTTATACCTGCACATACTCTTTCCTCAGATCAGGACATGAATTCTTGTGTACCATTGGGTACATTGCTAAACCTCACATGAACAATCTCCTACAACTGAGATAAGCTAATTGCAAACCGGCATTAGTTATTATACACGTACTTGTATTATAGCCGACAATAACACACATAATTATACGTATCTTCACAGCCCAACACTGCGTATACACTCTACGTATATGGAACAGATAACGAACATGCAAGCCTCTTATCAAACTTTATATTTCTCACAAGTTATGATGCAGGATGATGCTGCCCACCCGGGGTACCTGTGTAGGGCTGAGGAATTGATGGACACAATAAAGACAATAGACTACCATCATGCACGCAGGTACACTACCACCCACTCCACTCATCACACACCACCCACTACATTAGTAATGTATGAGTACGCAATGGGGGACCATACATTACAACAAAGGGAGCTAGAGAGCTAGTCCATAGATAAAGTATCTGGGTCCACTCAATAAGACCTGGCACTACTCACCCTAGCATTGTCCAGCTCCCTCTGCAGACTAGCCACCATATCCACCAACATTAATCAGGACTGCAATGCATGATCCTCCATCGTTCGCGCTCTAGCCTCGAGACCAGCCGTTTGTTATAAGGAAAGGTTGATCTCGAGGCTACTCGCGCTCATGCCTGCCTTCTCTGATCTGAGGCTATGTGGTTAACAAGAAGCTGCAACTGAAGTGATCCCGTACCCAACAACAATGGTAAAGGGTCACTAAACTAGAAAGCTGAAATGAAATTTTGCCAAAAAAGTATAAAAATAGAAGGTGATGGTATATATACATGTATACACACACACACAGGACACAGAGCATTATAATAGTCAGTACTTATAGTCAACACAGAGTCAGTTCTTTACTTGACATTATTCTCCTTCTTTACTTGACATCTTTATTCGTCCCTTTCAAGTAGCTCCAGTATCTGTATGAAAGCATGAGCACAGCACAATAAACTAGAGCCTTATAAGCAAAACATTGCAATAAAACACTGTGTGCAATGAAAATAGGGATCAGATTTATGAATATTCCAGTAATAATCTGTTTAAAAACATGAGTGCATGATTTAGGAGCCCTCAGGGCTAGTAGAACCATCAAGTACTTAGAATGCTGTATACTATTATTGCATGGCACAACTGCATGACGAGCAAGTTCACAAAGTTAATAAGGTAATTCACATGTATGCTCCACACAGGTCTTGTGAATGCTGCGAACTGCCTCTCCGTCCTCAATCTCTGAGGCAATTTCCACTAATCGACCGTAAGTAGCTGTTGAATTCAATGGATTGAATTGGAGAATATTTTTACTCTTCCACTTCTTTAGAGCAGCGAGGAATTTCCCTGGAATACCAACAAATGTGTGATCGATAGCACCAATCTCAGCATCACTGAGGCCCAGCCTGTGCTTGTATCTGTCATATAGCCAGCAATCTCGGTAGACAACTGGAGAAGAGCATCATCCCAGCACTCACTACTCAACCGAGGGGCAGTCGCTGTCACTATCGTCTTATGTGGTTGAACTGTACAGATCAAAATACATTACATTATTTCCAATGACATGCAACGGCACGTAGTGGCAATACTCTGAAATGTACACCAAATACTTTATCACTGTCACATGAGACCCCATACACAATACAACTGTCAAGGCTATAATTGAAGATTGCTTCAATTTAGATTGCTATACTTGTACAATAATGATGTCGTGAATAATTATAGTGATCACATTAATTCCCAAGTTGTTCCCTTAATTAGCTTATTACCAAATGCATATGATTTAATTAGATCTCACTTTTCATTGGCTAACTAGAGCTATGTGTACAGAGGACTTCTGCCAACCAACCTGAAATCCTCTGTACATGTATATGTAGAGAAGTACATTTGTATCCTCAAGCAAACTATAGTTTGGGCAGAATATTGGCAGTACATGGAATGCTGTGGTGAACCCATACAAATGTTATTATTGCTTTCACTTCATTTGAAATGCAAACCTTATAGGCTCCGTACACCAGCTACAGTGCACACAGTGGGACCACACCATAGGCTCCGTACACTAGCTACAGTGCACACAGTGGGACCACACTATAGGCTCTGTACACTAGCTACAGTGCACACAGTGGGACCACACTATAGGCTCCGTACACCAGCTACAGTGCACACAGTGGGACCACACCATAGGCTCCGTACACTAGCTACAGTGCACACAGTGGGACCACACTATAGGCTCTGTACACTAGCTACAGTGCACACAGTGGGACCACACTATAGGCTCCGTACACTAGCTACAGTGCACACAGTGGGACCACACTATAGGCTCCGTACACCAGCTACAGTGCACACAGTGGGACCAGCTACAGTGCACACAGTTAGACCACACTATAGGCTCCGTACACTAGCTACAGTGCACACAGTGGGACCACACTATAGGCTCTGTACACTAGCTACAGTGCACACAGTGGGACCACACTATAGGCTCTGTACACTATAGCTACAGTGTACACAGTGGGACCACACTATAGGCTCTGTACACTAGCTACAGTGCACACAGTGGGACCACACTATAGGCTCTGTACACCAGCTACAGTGCACACAGTGGGACCACACTATAGGCTCCGTACACTAGCTACAGTGCACACAGTGGGACCACACTATAGGCTCTGTACATTAGCTACAGTGCACACAGTGGGACCACACTATAAGCTCTGTACACTAGCTACAGTGCACACAGTGGGACCACACTATAGAGCTCTGTACACTAGCTACAGTGCACACAGTGGGACCACACTACTATAGGCTCTGTACACTAGCTACAGTGCACACAGTGGGACCACACTATAGGCTCTGTACACTAGCTACAGTGCACACAGTGGGACCACACTATAGGCTCTGTACACTAGCTACAGTGCACACAGTGGGACCACACTATAGGCTCTGTATGTACTAGCTATAGGCTCTATACACCAGCTACAATGCACACAGTGGGACCACACTATAGGCTCCGTACACCAGCTACAGTGCACACAGTGGGACCACACTATAGGCTCTGTATGTACTAGCTACAGTGTACACAGTGGGACCACACTATAGGCTCTATACACCAGCTACAGTGCACACAGTGGGACCACACTATAGGCTCTGTACACTAGCTACAGTGCACACAGTGGGACCACACTATAGGCTCTGTACACTAGCTACAGTGTACACAGTGGGACCACACTATAGGCTCTATACACCAGCTACAGTGTACACAGTGGGACCACACTATAGGCTCTGTACACTAGCTACAGTGTACACAGTGGGACCACACTATAGGCTCTATACACCAGCTACAGTGCACACAGTGGGACCACACTATAGGCTCTGTACACTAGCTACAGTGCACACAGTGGGACCACACTATTGGCTCTGTACACTAGTCTACACACTGCATGTCAATTAGAGTAGCATTTCTGCAAACAAGGTGAAAATGGTTTTTAGTGGAACAGCTGTCTACCCCTGGGCCCATACACGCAGACATTCTACTTTCAAAGGACTATAGAATATTTGCATATACACAAATTGGAATTCCATGTAGTGGGACAAGACAACAGTCTGGCTAGGCTACCGATCAAAATTATCTCCGTAAAAATACAATTATTGGGGTCACAGATGTCACAGCTGAGTGGAGAGTGGAGTGGAAGGGCTAGCTGGATGAATGTGAGGGATGATGGGATCATTGTGACAGGGCAATGGACCGCTACTAAACCCTAGTTATCAGTCAACAGCTGGAGCTTTATTTCCTACAATGCATAGCGGGAAATTTTTGCGGATGCAATTTGGCTCCAGAGCCCTCAGCAGAAAGTTACGTGGGTTCTAATATTCGCGGTTCAATGCCAGGAAACCACACCCACCAATAGCATTGCATGTGAAATACCGGTGCATGGGAGTTTATCCCAGTTTTAAATGCTCTGCCCTCGAAAAACGACGAAAATTTCCCGCTATACGGTACTTGTTATCAATACCCCATTTTTAATAATACATGTGCAATGTATGCTAGCTGTGACAGGGCAATGGACCGCTACTAAACCCCAGTGATCAGTCAACAGCTGGAGCTTAATTAATAATAATTATTATAATGAAGTTGATTGTTTCCCAGATGCTTGTTATCAATAATTATCAGCATACATGTACATGTACATGTAGGTCCTAGGTGTGTTTTTTTACGTCAAAATCAGTACAGCTTAATTGCTTTTTTAGTATTTATTTATATGCTAGCTGTACGTTTGGATCGACATCAAATGATATTTCGGTCTCCCTTATTCCATTAAATAATGTGTGAAAAATTGATTAACTATTATAGTGTGGGAAGTAGGGAGGAGGCACAGTGTACTGTAATAATGCTTTTCTAACTCCCTAAAAATTCTATTCACAAATTTTGAGACAGTTTGCTCAATATAATCTCAAAAGCCCAATGCTATGTCAACAGTTTATAACAAGAGAGCACAGTTAGCATACAAACAGCGTCAAATACAACAAATACAAGTTTTGCTGTTTTGGATGCTTCCATTAGAGGGAGTGTTAGCAAACGTGCTGTACAAAGTTCATTCTAATCTTCACTGTCAGCTTTGAATCTGAGGCCTCAATTCACTTATTAGTTCTACTGCACGCTATAGCTGTACCTTAATTTGTAATTATTTCCCCCCCCACACACACAGCACACCCACACACACACCCACACACACATACACACACCCCACACACACACACCCCACACAGCCTGTACCTTTGGGTCAACGTTAATAATCTTTCTGTCTCGTTTATTCTTAAACAGCAGACCTGAGGCGTTGTCTGCAATCACCTGTGTGTGCGTGCGTGGGGGGTGTGTGTGTGCGTGTTATATCAAACAAATACGAACAAAGTGTCCGTGTACAATAATCATGTCAACTAATTATGTACGACGAGACCAAAGGGAGCAACTGTATAATTGAGTAGTGCTATGGCGCCCTACAGACTAGGAGGGCACTCACTAGTGGTGTTCCAAACACACGTTATAGGCTATCAAACTTCGCTGTGAAAATAAATTATGTTTTGAAAAAACACACACTTTAATTATTATAGCCCCACGCTTTCTTTTATAATTTGTGCTCGTTGATCTAAGTTATAGTTAGAACATGGGCATGAGGTATCTATGTGTTATAGTGTCCCAAAGCTCGAGGGCTTCTATTTAAACCTATTGGCTACTAGAAATGCACTAGCTTAGCAATAGTCAACCTATATAAACAGCCAACCTAGCAACTGCATCATTATTCTTTTGAAAACTAATATCTAAAGTTGACATCTCTGTGTCTCTACTAAATCTGTGGTCTCTATTCAAGTCAACCCTGTTCCTCCACCTCAGTTTGATGGACAAAATTATAGTCCTAGCTCCACCCACAAAACGAAAACATCCAGCTCCTCCCCCAGTTTTGCAGCAAACAAGCCCAGCACACTTCCCAAGAAACGAGCGACTCGTACTACTCTCACAAAGCGAAAGGAAGACACCTATAAGCTATAATTTGCAGCAAACAAGCCCAGTAAACGAGCGGCTCCTACTCTTGAACAAAGCGAAAGGAACTTTAGGAGAAGAAGCACTTCCATACATCCAGCTCCTCCCCCATGCAGCCTTGCAGCAAAAAAGCACAGCACACTGCCCAAAAAACGAGCGTCTCCTACTGCTTTCGAACAAAGCCAAAAAAAGAAACTAGAGCTTCTCTCTTTCATTCTAGTTCTGTTATTATAATTACTAGACAAAGCATCTACATGTAGCTACAATAATTTTTACATGTGTATCTTCTTGTAAATCACAATACAATGTACAATGTTGTAGTTTGTAGCCCAGAGCAATCTATAGTACTAGTACTATAGCTCATAGTTCCCTGCTAAATACACTCAAATGGAATCTAAGGACACCATAATATTATTGTAGCACTACCAAACAGCTACTAATAAAATAATTAGCTTTTTGAAATTGGACGTTCCCAACACAAGTTATAGCCCTTCAAAGAAAAACTACGAAAACATGACGACATGTAATTAATACATATTTTGGCAACCACCTCTTATATATTATACCCACGTACTTCATATTTCTCACACGTACCTGATAATTAGGAGTGGAGTTGGACGAGGAGAAGTTAGTGTCCCAGTTATAGAAGCTCAAGTCACTGTGTCTAGGGAGCAGCTTCTTCCGTGACGAGAATATGGGGTCAAAATCATCCACCTACAATTATCATGTACATGTATAATACCACATAGAAAGTTTTCGTATCAAACGAAAATTAAAACGACGGAATTATTCTACTGCAAGAGATTCAATGCGTCACTATCCTAAGCTGTTGAGCTGTACTTAAAATACTAAATTGGTAGTTACGAAAATTACCCGCTATACGGCAGTTAGATCATTGGGGTGAGGTATAATTTTATGTTATAAATACATGTTAGGATCAACCACCTTTATTACTGGTAGTACCTTGAGTCGATGTGCGTAGTCAATGTATCCTGATATCTCCTGACCCTTGGCATTCCTGTCCCAAATAAATATAATTGACTGTGTGTGTGGTGTGTGTGTGTGTGTGTGGGGTGGTGGTGTGTGTGTGTGTGTGTGTGTGGGGTGGTGGTGGTGTGTGTGTGTGTGTGTGTGTGTGTGTGTGTGTGTGTGTGTGAGGGGGGATTGCTTATCATGTATTAAGAAGACTTACTGAAATTTTCCCGTTTCTGTTAGTCTCTTCCCTCTGAGCCAGCCCCTCCAGGAACACTGATCCTTGCAGGTCCTTCCCAGCACTGCACAACACTCTGTACCATGGGGGGACACTAGGTCAGCACAACACTCTGTACCATGGGGGGGACACTAGGTCAGCACAACACTCTGTACCATGGGGGGGACACTAGGTCAGCACAACACTCTGTACCATGGGGGGACACTAGGTCAGCACAACACTCTGTACCATGGGGGGGACACTAGGTCAGCACAACACTCTGTACCATGGGGGGGACACTAGGTCAGCACAACACTCTGTACCATGGGGGGGACACTAGGTCAGCACAACACTCTGTACCATGGGGGACACACTAGGTCAGCACAACACTCTGTACCATGGGGGGACACTAGGTCAGCACAACACTCTGTACCATGGGGGGGACACTAGGTCAGCACAACACTCTGTACCATGGGGGGACACTAGGTCAGCACAACACTCTGTACCATGGGGGGGACACTAGGTCAGCACAACACTCTGTACCATGGGGGGACACTAGGTCAGCACAACACTCTGTACCATGGGGGGGACACTAGGTCAGCACAACACTCTGTACCATGGGGGGGACACTAGGTCAGCACAACACTCTGTACCATGGGGGGACACTAGGTCAGCACAACACTCTGTACCATGGGGGGACACTAGGTCAGCACAACACTCTGTACCATGGGGGACACTAGGTCAGCACAACACTCTGTACCATGGGGGGGACACTAGGTCAGCACAACACTCTGTACCATGGGGGGGACACTAGGTCAGCACAACACTCTGTACCATGGGGGGACACTAGGTCAGCACAACACTCTGTACCATGGGGGGACACTAGGTCAGCACAACACTCTGTACCATGGGGGGGACACTAGGTCAGCACAACACTCTGTACCATGGGGGGGACACTAGGTCAGCACAACACTCTGTACCATGGGGGGACACTAGGTCAGCACAACACTCTGTACCATGGGGGGGACACTAGGTCAGCACAACACTCTGTACCATGGGGGGGACACTAGGTCAGCACAACACTCTGTACCATGGGGGACACACTAGGTCAGCACAACACTCTGTACCATGGGGGGACACTAGGTCAGCACAACACTCTGTACCATGGGGGGGACACTAGGTCAGCACAACACTCTGTACCATGGGGGGACACTAGGTCAGCACAACACTCTGTACCATGGGGGGGACACTAGGTCAGCACAACACTCTGTACCATGGGGGGACACTAGGTCAGCACAACACTCTGTACCATGGGGGGGACACTAGGTCAGCACAACACTCTGTACCATGGGGGGGACACTAGGTCAGCACAACACTCTGTACCATGGGGGGACACTAGGTCAGCACAACACTCTGTACCATGGGGGGACACTAGGTCAGCACAACACTCTGTACCATGGGGGGACACTAGGTCAGCAGCGATAAATTAATCTGTTTGCAATCGCATACTTACAATCAGTTCAGTATAATAGATTCTTTTGCAATCGCATATACAAACAAGTCTTGTACAGTTTGTAGCTAAGAATCATTGTCCATAATATTACATCTAAGCAATAGGGTAGCGTTAATGTGACAAATACACACCCACCCCCCACACACACTACATCCACCCACACACACCACCCACACACCTCAGCTGGTCTCGACGTGCTAGCTTACTGGCTGCAGCCGCTTCTTTCCTGAGCTCAAAGTCTTCTCTCTTGAGCACTTCCCCTGATCCACGATATCCTAGCTCCACTAGCTGACGTGCCAGTTCCTCATCCTGTGTGTGTGTGTGTGTGTGTGTGTGTGTGTGTGTGTGTGTGTGGAGTGTGGTGTGTGTGGGTGGGTGTGTGTGTGTGTGTGTGTGTGTGTGTGGAGTGTGGTGTGTGAGTGTGTGGAGTGTGGTGTGTGAGTGTGTGTGTGTGTGTGAGTGTGTGTGTGTGTGCGTGTGTGTGAGTGTGTGGGTGGGTGAAAAAAAACCCCACTATTACAATAGTCTTAAACTAGATTTTATACGTATAATTATATACCCACCCACCCAGTGGTGCTGGTTACATTTACTATAGGATGTGTGTGTGTGTGTGTGTGTGTGTGAGTGGGTGTGTGAGTGGGTGTGTGTGTGTGTGTGTGTGTGTGTGTGTGTGAGGAGTGGAATGCAAACCACCAACTACGTAATACCGTAAAAATTACAAGCCACTGCAGATTAGTCTCGCGAGCAGCCGTCGAAGGGGGAAGGACGTCCTTTCCCCTTCGACGGCTGCTCGCGAGACTAACTGCAGATGTGTTTCTACTCGATATTTCGTAATAAGTGTGTGGGGGTTGGAGGTCACCGTCGCCCCCCACAGTCAATCAACCCTACCCCCACCTCGAGCTATAACCTCACCTCCAGGTAGAACAGATCAGTTGGTGTTATTTGAGAGTCCAGGTAATCCTCATACGTGGCATACTCGGTGACTATAGTGTCTGCAGCGCTGTTACTAGCTTCCTCACCAGTAGCCGCCATCTTTTACAGTTCAGAAAGCTGGCGTTGTCATAGCAGTGGTAAGGGTCTTGTGTGTTTGTATCGGGTAAAGAGCGGCAGATTAATAATTGCATTATTGACGTCCACTATAATTAAATGGCCACCCAGACCCAACATTAACAACTAATACTGCTCCTGCTCTGTATCGTGGCTTCCCTGTTTAGCACAAGCACTGGTATAATAATAAAAAGTGTTGTGTCTGATATTATTCTGGAGCTGTAATGCATTCAATTTATATGCAACGTTACAATGTTCGATAACAAACGTGTTTTATACTTTAATACGTGTTTTTTTGTACTGCAGGTAGCGATGACAACCATGTGTGGCTTCTCGGAGAGGACTCAGGTTACCATGACAACTACGATACTATCTACTCGTCATGTGACACAACTAGCATCGTAGCACTGACAAAGGTACGTCAGCTTGACTATTATTATTATATATAAATCACCCGAACCCTAACTCATTACTAATATTTTAAATATACTCTTTAATATTAAATTTTGATAGGCCTTTCAAAGAGCTACAAAACACATTCTTTAGATTTGTAATTGGACAATCCTAACTCAAGTTATCGATCATCAAAGATCAAAGAAAAATATTATGTCTAGAAAATACTTGGGTATGAAGGAAACCGTATGTATGACTAATTTTACCCTTCATCTCAGGACAGACTACATGTTGACTACTACACTGCTGTGGAACAGCTGAGAATGATTAGATTCAACTTCCCTCTAGCGGTTGATTTTGTGGTCACTCGAATGATTAACGAGGAACAACAGGACGAAGTCTTCGTGACCGTACATGAAGGTACGTATCCTGTGTGTGTGTGTGTGTGTGTGTGTGTGTGAGGTGTGAGATGTGTGTGGGTGTGTGAGGTGTGAGGTGTGAGATGTGTGTGGGTGTGTTGTGTGTGTTGTGTGTGTGAGGTGTGAGATGTGTGTGTGTGTGTGTTGTGTGTGTGCGATGTGGGTGTGTGTGTGTGTGTGAGGTGTGAGATGTGTGTGGGTGTGTGAGGTGTGAGGTGTGAGATGTGTGTGGGTGTGTTGTGTGTGTTGTGTGTGTGAGGTGTGAGATGTGTGTGTGTGTGTGTTGTGTGTGTGCGATGTGGGTGTGTGTGTGCGGTGTGCGATGTGGGTGTGTGTGTAAAATATAGATTAATCATGGCTGTTCAAATAATTATTATGCTTTATTTAACACTGATGGGTCCTCTGTAATTTGATAGTAGAGTTTAGATTTTGTAAAAGCCATTCTCTAAATTTACTAACGGAACTAAAGTTATGGCCGTTCAAAGATGCATGCCTATAGTTAACGCTGTGATTTCCCACAAGTGTAGTTTTTTTTAGGGTGGGGGGGAAGTGTCCCCTTTAGTAGTACTGTCCCTACAATGCTCACACTAATCATTGTTGACCTCCCTAAACACACACACACACACTATCAATCCACACTCCCCACCACCCACACACACACAGGTTATATGAGCATCAACAGATTTGGCAACTTCACGATCTTCCCCATCTCCATGGGCAAATCCTCTAGCCTCATCATGATCTCCAACCTTGCTTGTACCACTCCCGCCCACACCACACACATACTCTGTGTCAATGTAATCAAAGGAACGCAAAAAATATGCAAGGACGATATTCCACCTGGTTCCCACGGTTACTCGGACATCCGCCCACGTTTGCAACTTGTTTATATAGTGACACCGGATCAAAAGACGATTTTGAAATTCAACGTTAGCGATGATTGTCTTGTATTGATATCTAAGAAGTCTGGAAATGACTACGGTAGTGCCATGTGGTTTTCTTATAATAATGGTTTGACATTATTTCTGAGTAATGGACTGGCTTTGAATGCTGTTGATCTAGAGGCTACTGGAACATTGGGTGGGGAAGATGTCGGCACTGTACACTATAGCTTTGTGTCACAACTATACAGTCAGGCAAGCCAGCTGGGAGGATCTAGCAAACTATACTTACATGGCCTATCATGACCATACGAAATGATGTCATGAATAAAGTATTCCGTGGTCGGATTTATCTAGTAATGGTACAGAGACTATTCCAAGCCCGAATGGCTACAGTATCGTCCGTCCAATCAGCTTGCAGTATTGTCAGATGGACTTTGCATATGCTTTAGTTACATACAAGAGGGAAAAAGACAATTTCCTTAGAACAGGTGTCGCTTATATTAAGTCTTATTTTTGAATTTTGCTGTTCATTAATTTTGCTATAATTATGTACGTATGTTATTGCCCAGCCAGAGTGCAACATGCCATATTATGTTGCCGAGGGCATTATGTCATCCCATAGATACTATGAATTACTGTAATTTATAGTATCTATGGTCATCCAGTGCAATATATGGCATGTTGCACGAGGGCGCCTGGTCAAGTTCCAATGTAGCACTCGTCCAGCTGAGTCAGCTTTTATAGCATCATAATGATATTCATGGGTAATACACCTTGGGCGGACCTTGTGCGGGCAATTACCGGTCCAACGAGTGCTACATTGGAAATTGACCAGGCGTTCTTTCAGATAACGAACGGCTGGTCTCGAGGCTAACTCTAGAATAGCCTCGAGACCAGCCGTTTGTTATCTGGTCTCGAGGCTAACTCTAGAAGCGGCTCTTTTTGGTGTTACTAAGACAGTGGTGTTATGTTGCTATGCCCTCAGGATATAAACTAGTTATAACACGTCCACTCGGGATGCATGGCATATATTGCACTCAGCCCTCGGGGCTTACGCCCTCGTGCTTCAGTGCAATATATTCCATACATGTCATCCCTTGTGCCCGTGTTATAACTATAGATCTAACATATTCTGAAAGAAATACGTAAACAAGATGCAGGCAAAGCTTTATGTTTTTGGTAAACAGTGCATTGAACCGACTTTTCGTGATAATCTGCATATTCCTCTAGCTGGCAGTATGCGGCCTGGAATCGAGGATATACTAGACAAGATTAATTTTAACGCGCATGTGCAGTATAATTGTGAGAGCACGTATAAAAGTAGTGAATGTAGCCTAGGATACTTTCATACTGAGTTGCAAGAAGCATTAGTCCATGATGAGTTATATATGTAGGTAGCATGTTTTTCAGTAATGGTGTGAGGGGGGAATAACTGACTGATTAATAAAGCTATTGATTCCATGCTTTTCCTCTGAGTAATTGTAAGCTACCACAGTTATGTAGGTATCATGTTTTTCAGTAATGGTGTGAGGGGGGAATAACTGACTGGCCTACTCATAATTAACTCACACCTTTCGTCCCTAATTGTTATAGTTACCACAGTTATGTGGGGAATACTGACTGGCCACTATTATGAGCCAATATCAGCTGCACACTGACTAATAAGACATAATTATAACAAGCCAGCTGTGAGCTAGAGAATCAGAGACATCAATTAATATGTTATGGATTCTAGCCGTGAGTGGTAATAATTCTTCATTTCGTGCCCTCAGGACAATTGAGTGGAGATGTGAGGCTGATAGATTCGTCTGGTTCAACAGATACCAAAATTGACAGACTGGAGGTCTATTACAATGGACAATGGGGGACAGTGTGTCAGGACAACTTCGGTATAAATGATGCAAGAGTGGCTTGTCGTCAACTAGGTTTCCTAGGTTACATAGGCTATGGGGTCGTACGAAAGTAAGTATACCAATCATGGTTTGTGAATTTAGTTGATTTTAACTTGTATCACTCACCGATATTTTTACGATAGTGCCCTAACAGTGTCAGCATCCACACCGATATGGTTGGACGAGCTTGGTTGCTTTGGATCTGAAACTAGACTAGATGACTGCCCACACAATTCTATTGGAATTCATAATTGTGATCGTTCTGACGATGTGGGATTAGTGTGTGCAATAAGTGAGTGATGTTATACACTTTCAATATAATTATATATAATATATTACTTTAGATGAAGATTTGAGACTTGTGAATAGTTCTGGCACCACTGGGTTAGGTCCCGATGGTCGACTGGAGTTGTTTTATAACGGACAATGGGGGACAGTGTGTGACGATAGCTTCAGTCCAAACGATGCAAGGGTGGCTTGCCGTCAGCTGGGGTATGATGACTATGCTAATTATGGACGAGTAGGAACATTAGGGTGAGTGCAGGGCCGTAGACAGTGGGGGGCAGCCCCCCTGTCATTCTAGATCTAGCTTTCAACAGAATTACTGATGTGCACATGCATAGTGCATATATTGAATGATGTAGTGTTGAAGCACGGGTGCTGGAGTACCTTCTTAGCTCAAGCTGCCTTTCCTTAGTTGCTCCATGAATAGCTAAGTTGGTGCCAGAGCAAGTTACAAGTTGCCATGCATGAACAGCTATATGCTCAGAAATAATGGCTGACAATTTTTTAAAGTAACCATTTTCAGCTGTTATTTTGCCATCCCTGCAAATCCAAATTATCTACGGGGAGTTGTCACTGCAATTAATTATAGATGTGATTTCTATAATAATAGTGCAATTGTGTTTTATTGCAATCATTTCCCCCTATAGTTTCTCCTAATCATCATCAACCACTCGGACATGGCTAGACGAGCTTCGTTGCTTAGGAAACGAGACCAAACTCATTAATTGTCCTGCTAACACTATCGGAGTGGAAGATTGCACCCATACACAAGATGTGGCCTTATTCTGTATTTCGGGTAAGTTAAATAGATGAGTACGAATATGGTGCCACATTGCTGCAGTTTAATTTGTAAGTATAATGCGTAGCCAGAATCGTATTCTTTTAATGTAACATAATTATAATTATACACATCATGGTACAAGTATACCTAGAATAATGTTTTGCGAGTAACAAACATATGCGAATTTTGCGAGGGTTGATCAATTCGCAACAATAAAATCGCAAAACCTAAATTATTACTAGTAAATGCAAACGATCCTTGCCAAATCACAGATCACAAAGAGTCAAATTTTCTGCTGATTTAGCTCATTCGCAAAGGTTTTTCATCCGCAAAATATTCTAGTAATACGGTACATGCATCATAATTATACAGCCATGCACAATAATTCAGTAGCCACCTTGACATGTATTCATTGTCAGAGGGAAACCTGAGGCTGGTAGACAATTCAGGCCGAACAGGAGGCTCCTCTGGCAGACTGGAGGTCTATAACAGTGGACAATGGGGGACAGTGTGTGATGATAGCTTCAGTCCAAATGATGCAAAAGTGGCTTGTCGTCAGCTGGGGTACGCAGACTATACTCAGTATGGACGAGTAGGAACATTAGGGTGAGTGTCACTGTATTTAAAGTGATTTCAGCTATAATTATTGCAATTGTGTTTTATTGTGATCATTTCCCCCTATAGTTTCTCCCAATCATCATCAACCACTCGGACATGGCTGGACGAGCTTCGTTGCTGCTTAGGAACTGAGAGCAGACTCATCGATTGTCCTGCTAACCCTATCAGAGTGGAAGATTGCACCCACACACAAGATGTGGCCTTGTTCTGTATTTCGGGTAAGTTAAATAGATGAGTACGAATTAATAGTGCCACATTGCTGCAGTTTAATTTTCTTTTTTTAAGTAATGCATGACAGACAGCGTAGCTAGAATCGTATTCTTTTAATGTATACATATACACATCACATCACAGTGCAATTATAAGTAAATGTATAATTTATAACAAGTTATTTAATAGCCAGCCCGACATGTTAAATATTCGCTGTATTCATTGTATCAGATGGAGACCTGAGGCTGATAGACAACTCAGGCCGAACAGGAGACTCCTCTGGCAGACTGGAGGTCTATTACAGTGGACAATGGGGGACAGTGTGTGATGATAGCTTCAGTCCAAACGATGCAAGAGTGGCTTGTAGTCAACTAGGATTCTCAACCTACACTCAATACGGAGCAGTTGGAACGCTAGGGTGAGTCAGTGTGTAAACTCATCATTGAGTTAGCTATAATTATCTTACTAACTTGCCATTTGGTTCATCCATGCATGATGTATTATATTATACTTAAATTGTTGTGCTTACACTTCAATTAAATTTTAAGCTTGTACAATATATTTGTGGATAATTATTTCCCCCTGTCTATAGTTTCTCCCAACCTTCATCAACCACTCGGATATGGTTGGACCAACTTAGTTGCTCAGGAACTGAGAGCAGACTCATTAATTGTCCTGCTAACACTATCGGAGTGGAAGATTGCACTCATTCAGAAGATGTAGCCCTGGTGTGTGGTGCAGGTATATAAGAGTCAATGAGACCTGCTATATATAATTATAGCTCTGAATATTCTTGCAGCTTATAAATTACTATTACTATTCCATTACTTTGCAGCTACTTCCCCTTCTTCCCCTTCTTCCCCGTCCTCAACTCCAACTACATCCTCCAACATAACATCAATCAGCACAGGAGTGACTATTCCTATTATCATTGTCGTTGTGATCCTTTTTATTTTCCTGTTCTGTGTTTTCACAAACCGGAGGAGACACCATGTTGGTCGCCCAGCAACCAGAGCTCCTATAGTCGCTAATGTTAGATCAACAACTGTTATCATCGCCAAGTCAACCGCACCAGCTGCAAAAGCACAAGATACGGCGTACCCTATGCAATCCAAACCCCAACATTCAAATCAGGCCCCCCCTCAGAATATCTACACCACTGGACAGCAACAACCCCCAGCCCCCTACACCACTGGACAGCAACCCCCAGTCCCCTACACCACTGGACAGCAACCCCCAGTCTCCTACCCTACTGGACAGCAACCCGCTGCTCTGTACCCTGCTCTGTACCCGGAGGAGCCCCTCCAGCATATCCAGGATGATTATGGGGACCTACTAGGCATGCAGTACATGCATGATTATTAACTGAAAGTAGTGAACTTTTAATAAGAGGCATTGCAAATTGCAATTGACTGTATAATTATAGCTGTTAGTGATAGCAAACTTCTATTATTTTTTTAAGTTTAGACGATGAGAATTTTGTTCCTCATTTTTTCACAAACTATTTTCAAAAGCAAACTCTTCGGCTGATTTTTTACAATTAAATTTTAATGAATGTATATACAGCGCGTATTATGGTTTTAGCCAATAAATGATCGATTTCACACAATTTAAATGACATGTACCAATACAAAATAATAGTTTATTCTACTGTTCACACAAATAGAAATATAAGTGCCTCGAAAATTTCGCGCTATACAAGCATATGTAAGATCTAGTGTTTATTTAATACCTCTTTCTTGAGGTTTGCGGAAAGTATATAATTTGCTTTCCGGCAATGCCTATATCTTTCGTTTCCAAAATTCTCAGTAACATACTGTAGTAGACTTGTTCACTATCTGGAACTCCAGCCTGCACTTAGCTCATGGGACTCCATGCAGTTACTGCGTACTGGCTGGGACTCCAGCTCACGCAATTTGATACCGCGTACTGGCTAGGAACTCATAGCTGAGACACCAGTTAAAGGTCAGGACGCCAGCTGAACTCCTTTTTTACTTTTATTTTAGTTGGACATCTAGAAACTATGTGTATTGCCAGCTCACGCAAATGTAGGAAAACAAGTATATAGCTGTTATACCTAAAGCAATTAATCCCTTCCCGGCCCTTTTGATACAATGCCTTGCCATCACTCGTAAATGTATTTTTTTATTGTTGTGAAGTCCTATTGCTACAATGGTCTAACTAGGTAGATGGTTCAAGTATTGTTAAGGAAGTGCAAGCTATTAATTATTATAAGCAGCAGAATTCTTACACCGACAGTAAAACTTAAGGTTTGTCTTTCTGGTGATTATAGACATGCAAAGCTATGCATAGCAGACTATATGCAAGCAAAGTCAGCAGCCCTGCCCTTAGCCTCGAGGGGCTGGAGTCGAGGCTACCTGCCCTCAAATGTGTTTGTTTGGTAAAGATCATTAATCACACAGATGAATAATAATTATGATAAATAATGTTTATTATAGCAACAAAGAAAGAGTCAATGACTTTTATGAGCAAAATGCATAATTATGGATTCGCTAGTTAAAGGTTAGCCTCGATTCAAGGCCGATTAAAATACGTATTTTAATCGGCCTTGAATCGAGGCTAGTTAAAGGTGAATTAGTCATTGCATGTGAGGGGGCGCTATCCCAACTCGTACTTCTTGTCCAGTGCGGCGTACGCCTACAGAGTATTGTGGAGCAGCTGGTCATAATATCTCAGATCCTTCACAGAGGGAGGGAGTTTGGGAATGGTGGCCAACTTTGTTATAAATGTTCTGAGTTTGCAGCTTAGCTCTTGGTGAAACCCCCTCCTCATCTGTTAGCTGATATCTGTACAATAATTATGAACAGTGATACGATCTTGTTAAAGTACCGTATATAGTGGGTTGTTTTCGTACGGTAGGAATTTTCGTATCTTTCGTATTGAAAATCATTATACGAAAATTGAAATTGCAATACATTCAACGTCACTATCTTGAGCTGAGTGTACGAATATAAAATACGAATGGGTATATAGTCTGTACGAAAATTTTGCACCAACAAAAATTACCTGCTATACGGTATGCAGCATATAATTATGGATCTAATTTCAATGATTTTGAAAGCTTAGAAAGAGACCTTTCAAATGGTGCCATCAAAGTTCAGATAAAAGTATTTGCCAATTTTCCCATACTATGGATAATAATAGCCCATGGATCCAAGGGAGAAAAATGACAAATTATGGCCCCGACTAATAAAAATGTTGATATTGATACTCGAGTTACGGCTGTTTAGATATAATGTTCAACTACTAAAATAGTCTATATAATACTATTCAACCATAATTTTAGATATTCCTAACTCAAGTTATGGACCATCACAATAATTAAGATAGCTACTAAAGCACTCCCTCCACACACACACTCACTTTAGGCACAAACAGAAGATGATTTTTTCTCGTCATCAAACAAGAAATGGGAATGGAAGTCAGTGAGGCGGTCCTCATCCGTGGGAAACTTCTGTTCCCTTGTGAAGACATTATTCTGACACAGCTTCTCTACACGTGTGTGTTAAAACTGTGTGTGGGGGAGCATGTTTATAAGATGCTCAACAATGGGAGATATTAATATTGAGTTGAATCAAAAGCTTGTAATAAGTAAATAGTGCATTCTGTAGCTATTGGAGAGGACTATATATCACACGCCTGACAACTACACCACCACAATAATTATTACCTCACATTATACTTGCACCATTTGATAGCTCTTTCAAAGAGCTACAAAATGCATTCTTTAGAATTGTATAGGACAATCTCAACTCAAGTTATTGCCAATCAAAGATAGCTTCTGAAATAGTAATGTCTCGTATAATTATTTCATTAAATCACCTTTCCCCTGAGCTCAATGTCTGGTTCTAGACTGAGTGTTAGTAGTCGCTGGTCAATATTCTGTTCAGCGCTGGATATCTGACCACCGATAACTGTACGAGGAAAATAAATAAGACATTCTTTTATAGAGATGATTGATACTAGGTGCATGCAGAATACAATGGCTGGTAGATCTAGACCTTTCTGTACAGGATGCTGTACTCGTGGTAGCTCTTTATGACAGGAAAGACTTGTGTTGTTGAGGTAGCAGCGCCGTGCTCGCAAGTACTAGCGCTAGTGCAAGTACTTTGTTAGCCTCGAGACCAGGCCTTGTATATTTTAATCGCGGCCTGGATTCGAGGCTTTGTTACCACATGGCCAGTGGGTAAGGATCCTCAAACAAATATCACAACCAAAACCAAACAAACAACAAAAGGGTCACTAAACTAGAAAGCTTGAACTGAAATAAATTCCCTGATATGCATTGGGGGAAATCCCCAAAACAAAATAATATGCATTCCAACTGAAGGTAAACAAAAACAAATTAATTATTCTATTGCTGTGAATCTATTGAGTCAGTGTTGGGGTCAGAGTTCATTGGTTGCCTAGATGACTCTAACGGTATAATAGGTGAAGGGAAACGATAATTTGCTGGAGCAGGTGAAAATGGAAACATTGGGAAGGACACGGGATTCAAATTAAATCGTGATGACTGTCCCAGCATTGAGCTGTGTGAAGAAGGTCCAGTGAAATGGTTGGGGAGTGGTGTATTGAATGAACCACCCCCGGGTACAAAGGTCGATTGCCCTGTGCTCATTAAACCAGTAGCTGAGGGGTACATGTGTTGAGGGTACGCTTGTGATCCGTGAGTGGGCGGGGCTGACTGCATGGATTCCACTTGTTGGCGAAGAGAAGATATTGTATTCCAGAGTGGTGTCAAGAGTGGTGTCAAGTCACTAATAGAGAGTGGAGCAGTAGAGCTTTGTGCTGTTTGTGATTGAGTATTGGGACCATTGCTGTCTTGAGATACATTGCTTTGATCATGTGACACTCCACTCGTATCATGTGATCTGTCCCCCTCCTGAGTGGTAGTATTAGTATTCGTTTGTACTCCTTTTTTCTTTCGTGGGTTAGTTTTGTTCTTGGATTTCTGAGCGTGTCCAGTTGAGGTCTTGTCAGAACTACAGAAATCTTTCCAACTGCCGTACACCAGAGGAGATTCAACAAAGCTCTCGGCCAGTCCGGAGGTGACAAACTTCCTGTAGGTGTGGCGTGAGCGACTGGGCGTGTCATGTGACGTGGTAGAGGAGTCATGTGATTTGCTTGAATCTCTGTGCACTAGTACGACAATGTCAAATCCTAACAGAGACAGTTGGTCAACCTGTGTGTGTGTGTGTGTGTGTGTGTGTGTGTGGGTGTGTTCGCTCCCTACCCCAGGGAAAACTACTTCTATAATAATGGCTGTTTTGGAAAATTCAGACCTTTCCAAGCCCCCACAACTTCAATTTGGAAACTTTTTTAGGGGATTGCTATATATGTAGTAGTTGGAGCATGCAAAGACTGTATACGTACCCTAGGTTGTTCTAGCTATAAGGACAGAAACATCATAAAGTGAAAAACTGTACCTACTGCTTATAGTGGTAGCATGTGTCATAATCATTATAGCCTCAAGTATCAAACAGAAGTGAAATCTCACACTGACAGTAATTAAGACAATCATTTGTCTCTTTTTTGTGTCTTAATGGCAATTTTTTCCCTATGTTATAATGATTCCCAGAGTGAAACACGGATAGGTTTCGAGGCGCTAAGTGTTACCTTTTCTCTTTTCTATCTAAATACTAAATAGATAAACTACCACCTTAACCGAATAGCCGCGGTTGACGCTTTGAAGCGTCAATACGTGAATAGCTGGTAGCCGCGGTTGACGCTTTGAAGCGTCAACCGCACATTACTCTACTCTTAATTTGTGGTGAGCTACAACCTTCCAGAGCTCCACAGCTTTGCAAAGCTTCTCTCGAAGGTCAACAGAAGCCGTACTGAGTCCGATCACCATAGGTTAGCAATCAAAAATTTGCTGAAATTTTCATGTGAAATTTGTATTTCAATATCAATCTCAAAAGTGAACATACATTATAATAAATACAATTACAATTAATTCTATGGTACAACAATGACTAAGAGGCCTCTGTACACAGGGGATGAGGTACTCCTAGGTATCCTGGATAGTAGTCACAGTGAGTAGAGCTTCTCAGACCCATAAGATGGTGGTGGTTCCATGGCAGATAGCAGACGATAGTTCCATAGACCTGCATGAGGAAGAAGGAGTATTACCAACCAAGCAGACCACCTCTAGAATCAATTGTTCTTACACACAGTAGAACATAACTAGTCTCGCGAGCAGACGTGGGAGGGAGGGAACGTCTGGTAACTATTGCAGCAATTCCGTGGACCCCTGCCAGAATGTTGGCAGTGCCAATCAGATTTGTCCATGTCATAGTGGGCGGTAACACCCCGTATATTTTCCTATTATAGCATAAAATGAACGTGAAAAGAAGGATTATTGACTCTAGCAAAGGCTAATTTTAGTGTTGAACCATACCTGGCTGCGAAGGAACTCGGTTACAAGGAGCTCAGACCAAGCAAGAGCTAGCTAGCTGCGAATGAAAATATTTGTCTACATGTGAATTTGGTTAATTAACAAATATCTTGCACGTGACTACATTCCTCAGTGCCATGGAATTGCTGCAATAGTTACCAGACTTTCCCTCTAGGACAAGTCTGCTCGCGAGACTAGAACATAACCTCCTCAGAGACAAACACCAGCCAACAAGCCAGCCATAAAGAAATTGAATTTTAAATGTACCTTTGTTTGGGGTGGTGCCTAAAAGATCAAAAGATTATCATGCAATCAATACACACACTAAATTGAATAATAACATTCAGCCACATAATTATAATTGAATTGCTATAACAGACAGCAGACTAAAAATTGGGTAGATACATGTAACACAGCACTAACTCACAAGCCAACAAACCCAAAAAAGTATATTGAGAATGGCCATACACAAAGTACAGTACATCTCATACAAGGGTGCCAAATAATTATGAATCATGCAACCTTAGACATAATTATGTATAGGCCCCCACAAGCAAACTTACATGCAATGGCACTCATAGGCACATATAAAGTAATTGTGATCCTACAACAAACTGGGAGTTCATAAAAAGATTTAACTTTGGGCACAGAATTACAATGCATATCACAGGCAAACACACAAGCCAACTAATGACAAATTGTGACCTAATCCTAGCTGGGGAGCATAACACAACCAACAAGCCTATTATGTTGGGAAGAAAATGTCCTTACACAAGTAAACAGTACACTCACTCATAAACAGTACACTCATAAGCCCAACAAGCCTTTTCTTTCTTTCCCCTGAAAAGGTCAGAACATTATTATGCAATCAACCTCTGTACAGTGAGCCTAATTGAGTAGTGAGCCTAATTGAATTGTAACCTTGGAAGCAAGCAGGAACTTCACACAAGCCAACCCCAATTGGAAGCAAGCAGGAACTTTACACAAGCCAACCCCAATTGGAAGCAAGCAGGAACTTCACACAAGCCTAGGCATAACTTTTGGCAGAGCACTGATAATATTTAGCATGGTATAAAGTACCATTTTACACATGGTGAGGCCTGCTTCTTGCAATTTACAGAGTACCTCTGACAATCTCCTGTCGTGCTCTTCCTGTGTCGGGCCACAGGCACACACACACACACAGATACACACAAGCGCACGCGTGTGCACAGATACACATACACACACATACACCCGCGCGGGCACACATACAAACACAGACACAGATACACACACACATACACCCGCGAGGGCACACATACATACACACACACACGCACACACATAAATATACACACAAGTGCGCGCACGCACGCACACACCACTTACTGTAAGCAGTTCCACTCCTGGCCAGACTATGGACTCCCACCATCTCAACCAATCTGTTGGCCCAAACTTTCAGATCTCCGATTCAAGACAAAATTCCAGCATTCATCACAGCTGATAACAGAATACATTGTGGATGAGACCAACAGATAGCTAAGCAAATCAATGATGACCCCTTTACATTGCAACACTGCTGAGCGTACATATAGGCTTCTGTATTTTAAACTCGGCTTCAACACACTGTTGGAGCCAGTACACTTTACAAGCTACGTAGGTAAGCGTAATATCAGCTAAGAACGCTATGTACAAGCTAAAAACAGCATCGCTATAATCATACGCACAAAGCTTACCTCTGAAGTAAAATCTCGCTCTGTCCTTGGCGCGTAGCTGGTTGACTGTTCAGATTGGAGGTCCTGACAGAGTAACTAGCTACAAGGTAGCTTAAAGAGAACTGTTACTGTTACTAAGGGGTGCATCTTTCTTTGCCACACTGAAAAGAATGAATATCAAACACTGTGCACTATACTCTAAAAACAGGCTCTAAACTAACTCAGCTTCTACACAAGTATACTTTACACACTCATAAGCTATCTAGGCAAGTGCAGAAGCATATTAAATCAGCTCAGAGGCTTATAAAGGCTTATACTAGCTACATAATGCTTGCTATAATACGCACACAAAGCTTACCTCTGAAGAGATCCCTCGCTCTGGCCTTGGCTGGTTGACTTTTCCGTAAGAAACAAGGAGATCCTGACACAGTAACTACTGTAGACTACTTTGCTACGAAGTTGAATAAAGAAAATTGTCACTGTTTCCAAGTTATACATCTTTCTTTGCTAGAAGCGAATGCTGAAAAAGAGAAAATAATTTGAATATCAAACCTTGTAGACTACACTAAAAAAACAGGCTCTAAACTAACTGAACTATTCTTTCAGTATATTTCATATACTCAGAGGCTATCTAGGTAGGTGGACAAGCATAGTAAATCAGCTCAAAAGGCTTCTAAAGGCTAGACTAGGAAATGATGATCTCTATATACACACAGAGCTTACCTGTGAAATGATCCTTCGCTGGGGCCTTGGCTGGTTACCTGCTCCGTTCAAAACTCAGAGATCCTGGCAGAATAACTATTCTAGACTAGTTTGCAACAAAGTTGCCTGCAGATAACTGCTACTGCTTCTTAGCTACGCAGCTGATAATGAAAGTAATTTAAAATTAATTAGATTTTGGTTCCGCGGTGGGCGGTACGGTACTATGTATGAAATCATAACCGCGGCTATTCGGCTGTACAATACAATATTACTGTTACTGGTACTAATACAGTATAAAGTGTGTACTGTGTAGTGACCTTTTTCTGAAGTATCTGCAGTAGGTTTGAAGGGTTTTTCACAATATCCTGGTCAGGTTTGGCCCTGCTCTTAGTGGAAGGAGGAAACTCGTGCTCACATTCGGGACATTTCTTGCAGCGAATGTGACAGCTCTCCTCACAGTTAGGACACACTCTCAGAGTCACTGGCTGGCCACCTGTGTGGGTGTGTGTGTGTGTGTGTGGGAGGGGGCGTATAAATGGTATAGATGAATTAAGATGTACGTGCACATGGGATAAATTACTTTTTCGTTTCTTTGTCGGTGGTGGTCCATTCTCGTCACTCCTGGAGTCAGTGTCTCCAGTCACAGCAGCTGTATAGAGAGAGTAGCTGTATTGGACCACACTGTGTACTCATGATCCTAGTGAGCTTACATTGTTGTGGTAGAGACTTGAGGTAGTCCGCAATTTCAGTGTGACCTGCCTGTGTAGCAAAGTCAAGAGGAGTCTCACCATCATCGTCAGTTACACCTAAACAAGAGTGGGTGTAGAAACAAAGGTATAACACTGCATGGTGGTTGTGTTGTACTCACTGATATCACAGTTGGCCTTCTCCACCAAGTACTGCACCACATCTTTGTGTCCACTGCAGCATGCATTGTGGAGAGAGGTCCAGTTGTCAACATCCTTCAAATCTGCACATAACACACCATACGCTATTAGACACACAATCAAAACACTAATAGTTATAATTATACACAGTCTAATCAACAAAATTAAGTACCATGCAGGGACACTACTTGCAGGTTGTGTTATACGCTATGTAACTTGTCATTAATAATTATGGACTTTGAACTTTCGATATCCATTTTAAACACTCATAGTCGATTATATTTACCATTCTGTTCTGCATGTCATTTCATTTTGTACATATATAAATTGTAACTGTAATAGTCTGCTAGTACTGTAGCTTGTAGCTTCATTACCATAAAGCTTTAGCACCCGTTGAGTTAGCAAGTAGTGAACACATACTAAAATAGGCCATTAAAAGCACAATAGATTATCACACTCACTGGGGTCAACTTTGTGTTGCTCGACTAGTTCCTTCAATACACACGATAATTACATGAACAGAACTGTGTCTAATCAATTGGAAAGACAAACAGTAGGAGAGGCTATGGGAACAAATACAGAGCTAGAGACTATCAAAAATCTGACCCGGCTAAAATAATATAGCTCAACATAAATAAAGGAGTACAGAGATTGGCAATGGAATTCAAATGCCCTGCGGTTGGATCAAATCTTTTAATTTTGGAAAAAAAGGGCCAAAGAAACAGTATAGATTGTCTTTCTGTCAGTACAATACTTGAGACCATAACTATGAGACACAGTTCTAGCATAGCTATAATTATTTTAGATACTATACGAAATGTGTACACCTCTAGCTACTTCACAACAATCGGTTTCGTCATTTCAAATTAAGCACTACGACAGGTAGTTTCTGGCAAGACAGTATAATTATACATGTGTGATGCCTACCAGCGAGGGGCATTGTATCAAAGCTTTGGGAGGGTTTGGAATGTGAAAAAAAATAGCAAATTCGTGTACAATTGTTTCGCTATAGACCAGAAATTATT
This sequence comes from Halichondria panicea, assembly GCF_963675165.1. Taxonomy (NCBI): domain Eukaryota; kingdom Metazoa; phylum Porifera; class Demospongiae; order Suberitida; family Halichondriidae; genus Halichondria; species Halichondria panicea. The sequence goes on from NC_087377.1 coordinate 1,305,579, forward strand.
ATCGTAAAGGTATAACTATACACCCCAGCACCTTCAGTATGAGCTCCATGAGTAACAAGTGTCTTTACAATCTCAAGGTAGCCCCTCAGGCAAGCCCAGTGTAATGGAGGCAGCTTTTCCGCCCACTCGTCACTCCAGTAGAGCTGTTGGTTGGGGTCTGCCCCCTGTCCCAACAGGGACCTAACTTTGGTGACATCATCACTGCGTACAGCCTGGTATAAGTCCTCGGCTAGCTTCTTTTGAGCACTGTACAAAATAGATGGTTGGGGGGTCAGTCATACAGAGAATTACTTGATATGTGTATAATTATAGTTTATACAAGTGACACCATGCACATATCCAGCTGTCACTTTGCTCATAGATAAAGAAGAGAGGGATTGGCAACGGAAGTTAAACGTAAACTTTTGTGCAGGGGGTGTTGCAGGGGGTGTGGCTTAATCCTGAAACAATGCATGTTGTCCCCGCCTTAACGCCGCGAAACACTTTTTTATGTTTGAGGCCTTACACAGAGCTTTCTAAGACCCCTCTTTTCACCGTTTTTTGATGGCTATCAGTATAATTATACCAATATAGCACCTATAAAAATTATAGCTAAGATTGTCTAATGCACCAATCAATGCAAAGCCCCACTACCCCCCTCCCGGGACATAGGGGGGCTTTGTCAATTATGAGGTGCAAAGGACTCTCCCCCGGGGCTATTTTATTTGACAAACCCCTGGCAAATACCCCTGGGGCATGACAGTTGAACACAATAATAATTGCAATACTTTAGTATACAGACAACAGGCTATGATATACTGACTTTACAAAGTTTCCACCCCCAGGGCTAGGTTTTACTATAACAAAGCTCCCACAAAGCCCCCCCTTGAGGAGGGTATATAGTGGGGCTTTGCATTGATATTGATAGCCAGGTGCATAACTAAGTAGTGTCCTGGGTCACATATAGCCTCATGCATGGAAATTAAGTCTAAGTTTCAGCAGCAGGATTGTTTATAATTATACTGACAGTAAGACAATCATTTGTCCCTCAACCGTTCCCCGGCCGATCCCAGCCTGGAGTTTCTTTCCATGTAAAAGTATAGAGTCTACATGTTCACTCACTCTGAGTCTTGTTCAGTAGCCATTATAATTATATTGAAGCTTATAAATTATACAGACTTGAGTTTTCTCTGTCTCAGTTCCGCCGTTCAGTAAACAGCAAAGCAAAGTGCCACACCCTCTTTTGTATTTCAAGGGCCTTTCTGCCACCATATACATGTAGATAAAAGGATAGGAAACTGATCATGTGATCCCATAAGCTGCATATAAAATACTAGCCTCGATCCCAGGCGGAGTTTTCGCTTTTATAACGGTTAGGCAAACAGTTGTTTGCCTAACCGTTATAAAAGCGAAAACTCGGCCTGGGATCGAGGCTACATACACTGAGCTAAGATACAGCCATGTTTCTCTCCCAAACCCCCAGGAAAACTACTTCTATGGCTGTTTTGAAAAATTCAGACCTTTCCAAGTCTCCCTACCACTTCAATTTAATGTCCCTTTATACTAGGTATCATTTGGAAATAACATAAACTTTTTTGGGATTGCTAAGAAGTAGCTACAGGTACAGAAACATTGCTTTCACTACTTAGGATGTTTCTTGTACCAATAACACCTATAATACAGCTAGAACAACCTAATTAAGAAGTGTACTGTGTGTCATATAGCCTCAAGCATTAAACAGAAGTAAAAGTTTAGCAGCAGGGTTCTCACACTGACAGTAAGACAATCATTTGTCTCTTTTTTGTGTTTTTGGCCATTTTTTTCCATGTACAGTAGGCGGCCTCGAATGAATCCCGGGGGGGGGAAACGCGGATAGTTTTCGAGGCGCTAAGTGTTTCCTATCCTCTTATCTATGCTGCCACAAAATTAAAACTGTTTACCTAATTAAATTTTTCACTGAACATAATAGTGGAGTCATGTGATCCTACTACACACAAAACAACACTTATAAACACACGGAAAAATGAATATTAAAATTCAGGAACTGCTCCAAATTGATCTACAGATGTCATTGTTGTCGTAACCTTTGAACCCTCTCCAAAGGGGGGTGCTCCAAACAAATCTCGTCTTGCATTGTCAGCAGTATTATGAGTGGGCGGGGTAGAGGAACGTCCGTCAAATGAAGTGCTACCAAGGACTGCCAGTCTGTGAGGTGTGTGTGTGTGTGTGTGTGTGGGGGGGGGTTGTGTGGGTGTGGAGTGTGTGTGTGTGTGGAGTGTGTGAGTGTGTGGAGTGTGTGAGTGTGTGTGAGCAAGGTGTCATACAGGATTTTGAAGTAGAGGGGGGGAAAAATAAAACTTCGGTAACCAGAACATTTTGGCTAAAAAAAAGGTCAAATATTTCAATACCCTGTTAGTACGTAAAATTTCCAGCTATGGACACTCTGTCATACAACTAGTAGCACATTTTAGGAGAGGGATATCCCCTTCCCACTGCCCCGGGTCCTGCAGTATAACACCCTGGTGAGTATGTGTGTGAGAGAGTGAACACATGTGAGGGATGGGAGGTTGAATAAGCAGTATAGAGTTGTCTATTGTGGTCACCCTCTATAATACAGCCAGGTTTAATAAGGGACCCAGAGTCAGCCTCTGCCCAGCCTAGGGGCCACCACAATAAACATTCTGTATAATTATAAGGCCATGCAAAGTCAATTTGAAGTCTCTCAGCACTAGAAAATTGACACCCACTCACCACTGTGGTCTCTGATCCTATTCTTTGTGGAGTGAACGGGACATGACCAAAAGCATCCAGTCCACTGTCTACGCTCTTATGGAATCCTGCATTCTGATTGGACGGCTTCAGGTTCGATACTCATTGTTGCCGTGGCGAATTTGACCCGCAACCTTCCAAGGTCGATCTTAAGACGAAATGGTTGTCATGGTAACTGCTGTGGCAATAGCCTTCGTTGCGATGATGGGGTTGACAGTCACAGAGGGTTTCGATTGGTTGGTTGGTTTCTTAGCAACAGGACGAGCATTTTTTGGAGAAGGGACGGGATTTAGCGGACAAGGGGAACGCTGTGTGGAGATAATTATAAATTATGGTGAATAATAATTATTACACAATTTTTACAATGTCACTATAATTATTAGCAGGCCACCCTCTATAATACAGCCAGGTTAATGGGCCCCAAAGTCTCCATAGCATGTGTTTGGACATGTATTAGCAGGCCACCCTCTATAATACAGCCAGGTTAATGGGCCCCAAAGTCTCCATAGCATGTGTTTGGACATGTATTAGCAGGCCACCCTCTATAATACAGCCAGGTTAATGGGCCCCAAAGTCTCCATAGCATGTGTTTGGACATGTATTAGCAGGCCACCCTCTATAATACAGCCAGGTTAATGGGCCCCAAAGTCTCCATAGCATGTGTTTGGACCTATGTTAGCAGGCCACCCTCTATAATACAGCCAGGTTAATGGGCCCCAAAGTCTCCATAGCATGTGTTTGGACATGTATTAGCAGGCCACCCTCTATAATACAGCCAGGTGAATGGGCCCCAAAGTCTCCATAGCATGTGTTTGGACCTGTGTTAGCAGGCCACCCTCTATAATACAGCCAGGTGAATGGGCCCCAAAGTCTCCATAGCATGTGTTTGGACCTGTGTTAGCAGACCACCCTCTATAATACAGCCAGGTTAATGGGCCCCGAAGTCTCCATAGCATGTGTTTGGACCTGTGTTAGCAGGCCACCCTCTATAAAACAGCCAGGCCCGAAAGTCTCCATAGCATGTGTTTGGACCTGTGTTAGCAGACCACCCTCTATAATACAGCCACTGTTGGTCTACCGACCACTATACATACACAGGGTATACTAATAGTAAGGTACTCACAAAGACATTAGTGACATGGTTGGTGGTTCCTGTGATCCTGGACACCACCTCACACACTTGCCAGATACTGGGACACAGCTCAGGGTCAGAGGTCAACAGGTAGCCTACAAGGGAGGGGGAGAATACACGTATCATTAGAGCAATACACTTAAGGATGGCAGAGTATCATAGCACCTGTAGCTAGTGTGTGTTCTTAAATACCGTATAGCGCGAAATTTTCGAGGGGCTTAATTTTCGTGGATTTCGTGGGTTAGCAATCCTACACGAAAATAAAGTCCACAAAAATGGTTCTTTACCTGCTATAACGTGCAAGATTTAAAGGCGTGGCTTCCGGTAAGCAGTCATTCCGCGAACATTGTGCAACAAAATGGCTTTTAGAGGCCAATCCACGAAATATAAGTGCCTCGAAAATTTCGCGCTATACGGTACAATTAGCTCTGAAAAAAAGGTCCAGTTTACAAAAAAAAACCCAATAGTCTCAAAACTCGATTTTATACGTATACCCGTATCATACACACACCCACCCACACACACCCACACACACACCCACACACACACACACCCACCCACACACCATACCTCAGGGTGCATGCTCTTGAGTGAACAGTTTCCATAGTCACAGAGCATGTATGTGTCGTGCACAGAGTCATGGAGTATGTTCTCAATCTGTACACACACAAATCGACACATTGGAGAAGATGGAATTTGGCATATCATAGTACTATAAATACATGTATGCAAGAATAAAAAAATGCGTCTTATGGCATAATTATTTATGTGATTAACTTTTAAACGCCGCTATTTCAGTACAGGCCACAAATGGATATCACTGTGTGATACAAGAGTATGCAGTGATTATGATAGCTGCTCACATAACAGCATTAGTATAAGTGTCTATTACACATTTATTTCTGACTACGACTATACACAACTATGGGATAGAGCTATTGAATGATACTTAATACTCTAAAATGGATGCTTTGTACAATAAATTATGTAACTAGTGAAATGCTTCCTCACACACACACACACACAGTGAAGCCACTCTTAATGACCTCATCTGAAGAAAGGTTAACTGCAGGCTATGAGGTCCCAAATAAATAGTTTTTGTATACATGCAGCCAAAATGTTGTTCCCTAAACGTGTCTGTTATAAATAGTTCAATTGTACATACCTTGAGGTCGCGATGTATGATGGGTTTTGTCCGATGGTGTAGCCTAGCAACGGCCTTAGCAACGTCAGAGAAGATATGCAACACTTCACGTTGTCTCAGTCGAGTGCCCGCTGATTCAGCAAATCTATCACCGAAGTACCTAATAGAATAAATAATAATAATAATATTAAAAGCTTAATTTATCACTAATTAGCTACATGCAGACAGTGTTTGTGATTCTCACTACTGTACATGATCAATGGTACCACTCCATTAGTATGACTAAGCAATAGACTACCATCATGCACGCAGGTACACTACCACCCACTCCACTCATCACACACCACCCACTACATTAGTATGAGTAGGCAATGGGGGACCATACATTATGCACCTATCAATGTGTCGCCCCACTCCCCCCAGGAGGGGTCGGGCTTATATGGGGATTTGACCTTACCTCAGGTCAAATTTCCCCTGATGGGGGAAGGATTCTGTGTTCAAATTCCCCAGTCAACGGAGGATTTTTAAGCCCCAAGCAGTTGCACATATTAAAACAGGTTATACAAGCAGTCTTTACTACGCAAAGCCAGGTCAAATCCCCAAGTATGGGGCCAACATTTCAGGTTAAATTTCCCCGTATGTCCCGGGGGGGGGGTAGTGGGGCAACACCAGAGGAGGTCCGACATGCGTGCACGAATCACTATAAGTTCAGTGCATTGTGGTAATTGGGGTCACGTGATATGTCCAGGCCAAATGTACTAGCATTTGTAGTGATTCGTGCACGCATGTCGGACCGGGCCTCCTCTGGGGCAAAACATTGATGATAGGTGCACTACAACAAAGGGAGCTAGAGAGCTAGTCTATAGATAGAGTATCTGGGTCCACTCAATAAAATCTGACACTGCGTACTCACCCTAGCATTGTCCAGCTCCCTCTGCAGACTAGCCACCATATCCACCACCAGCAGCAATCAGTCAGGATAGATCTACCTTCAGACAGTCACTCTCTGCTAGCTCCATCTCTCTCTACACTGCTTGTAGCCTCGTGAGCATGGAGCCATCTCTGTTAGCAACTGGAGCTATATATTATAGAGTAGATCTGTTTCAATGCTGCCTAGCTGTGAAGCTCTTAGTCTAGTCTATGGCAGAGTCTAAGGTAGCTAGCTCAGTAGGCCGGTGTCATAAAATTTTGGGCCCCCGGGCCTAGAATGTTAACAGTTTAGGGGTCCAAACTGTTAACATTCTAGGCCCCCCTCTTCTGCTATCCTTTTCTGCACGATCGTACGATAGAACGAAGTCAAAGAGATATAGGTAAGGTTAGCTCTATTAGTTGACAAAGCATCAAAGAGACTGCATGCATGCAAAGACAAACTAGCAAAAATGTTGGCATTATTATTCTATCATGGAATTATAAAAGTGAGGGAAGATTTACCTTTCAAGTTGCTCATGCTTTACCTATAAGAGTTAAATGCTTTGATGCAGCTCTGCAATGTTGGATCTGCCTGTAAGACAATCGATGTTGTTGCATAGCTATCGCCATATTTGCAACTTTGTGCTTACTTTCTTAGTCAAATTTCAGGACAAAAAAGTATAAAACACACAATTTCAGTGCAAAGACAACAATTCATATCTTCCTCCTATGTTTTCCTATACATAGAAGATGTAAATTGTTGTGGGGATGCTCTAATAGCATCACTGGCTCAGCTCTCAAGTAATGTGGAATCATAGATAGAAGTCAAGAGAGAAACTGTTGTATCATGGTGGAATCACAATAGCAGTTTCATTTTTATTTTTATAAAAGAGCAGATTCACAGAGGCTGACTTTGTTTTCAAATTGGGATTGTGGGTGGAGCTAAATCTACACATAGGGGAGGCGCTGCAATCAAAATAAATTTGGTAAAGGTCGACACAGTATATAACACTTAAAAGTGTCTTTTCATTTTCATTACACCAACCATTGTAAAATTAATGTTCAAAAATGTTTGTATGTTCATTATCATAATTATTGTTCAGTTTGCAGTGCTCTTGCACACCAGAGAGAGAGAGAGAGAGAGTCCTCCTTCCATGCAGAGAGAGAGTCCTCCCTCCATGCAGAGAGAGAGTCCTCCCTCCATGCAGAGAGATAGTCCTCCCTCCATGCAGAGAGAGAGTCCTCCCTCCATGCAGTGTGACAGCCAGCACCGTCGCGGGTATGTGGCACTGCATCGCTGGCCCCCCGCCCATCCACCCATGGGACCATCTGGGATATCTGTAGCAAATGGTTGTGATATCTCAAATTGAATACAGTTAAGGCAGCAATAACCAACCTAGAGGCTGTCCCAGTCCAGGTTATTAGAAGGTAGTCTGGCCACGAGACTAATTAGTTACATCCAGGTGGTTAGAATTTGCTATCCAATGGAGATTCTCATGTAAGAGTTGCTGTTGCCTACAGGGACAAAGCATCGTGTACATACATGTAGGGTATCATACGCACACCCACCTAACATGAGGGTGTGGCCATCATGTGGGTGTGGCCACAGTTGTAGTAGGTGTGGCCTGACCACTCCCCCTCCAGAGAACGAGTTCATTTTTCATTTACAGTATGACAAACGAAAAGGAAATGAAAAATGATGGGGCGCCCCAAAAGTATGATTGTGATGAGTTATGTATGATGGTTCATTGCAGCAGCTATATAGCTGTGGGTACAAGGGAGAGGGGTTAGCAACATGCATCATATATACACAAAGGGACAATAAGAAGTTAGCAACTGCTGCCTCCTACAGATCAAGACACACAGCTATCTATAAGGAAGGACAGATTACACACTCACTCGTGGTTGAGGAGGAGGACATTGTTGCTTATTCCATCAGTGTTTGTGGGATTTGGTGATGTACATCAGTAGATATATGTATGTTCCATGCTTGAATTCAGTATGTGACATGGTGGATACTCCCTCCAGTGCAGTAGGTCCCCCGGAGCCAGAACCATGTAGTGTGAAGGGTAGGGTTAGGACACATACGTAGTACTACCTCATACATGGAATTACACTACACAAGGCTTGAACTGTATAATTATATATAAAAGCTTATAATTATTTAGAATTAATCATCAGACCACCACAACTGATACGTATAGATGTCACCAGCAGTCCCTCTACTGTCAGATGTAATATGGAGTTTTTTCTCTATATAGAAATTCCGCCAGTTGTCCTCCAGAGCAAGAACCATGTAATGGGAGAAATAGATTATTAGAGGGTACATGCATGCATGGGGTTAGGCACTCATGTCATGTAACACACAAGGCTTGTTACTGTATAAGGCTCAAATAAGAATAATTGTCAGACCACAACCGATATGTAGATTCTTGATAGTGAAATGCCAGTGTGTCGAATAAAAACGAGTTCTTTCTAGAGATTCTGCCAGTTGGTCCCCAAGAGCCAGCTAGAACTCTATAATGCATGTATGACACCAGGGGTAGAGGTTAGGACACAGAGCACACACATGTACACAAGGCTTGCTACGTAACTAGCTGTGTATAAGGCTCAATATTATTTTTAATTTGTTAGACCACAACCTATGTAGATTCTTGTTTGAAATGCTGTCGATCCAGTGTCAGATATAAACGAGTCTTTTATAGAAGTTCCGCCAGTTGTGTCATCCAGAGCTAGAACCATGTAGTGGGAGAAATAGATTATTAGAGGGTACATGCATGCATGGGGTTAGGTACTCATGTCATGTAACACACAAGGCTTGTTACTGTATAAGGCTCAAATAAGAATAATTATTATTTAGAATAATTGTCAGACCACCACAAGCGACATGTAGATTCTTGATAGTGAAATGCCACAAGTAGTTCGTCCAGCGTGTCGAATAAACGAGTCTTTCTAGAAATTCTGCCAGTTGGTCCTCCAGAGCTAGAACCATGTAGTGGGAGAATTTGGTTAGAATAGGGTTATAGGAAGTATACTATAGGTACGTCTGAAGCACACAATACATGCAGCTGGTGAGTGGTTCTACAGGGATGCAAGGTTTGAAAGAGACAGACTATAGTAAAGCAGTTGGTTGTTGGGGTAGGACACATCAGTAGTAATCATACATGTACGAATATACACAAGGCTTGATAGAATGGTGTAAGGCTCAATATATTAATCGTTAGACCACAACCGATATGTAGGTTCTCGATATGCTGCCAGTATCCAGTGTGTCGGACATAAAAGAGTCTTTTCTATAGAAATTCCGCCAGTTGGTCCCCTCCAGAGCAAGAACCATGTAGTGTAAGAAATAGATTAGGACTCATTAATATAGTACCAGGAGTGCCTGATAGTACTCATACATGCTAATATACCAGGCTTGCTTGATAACTATCTAATGCCAAACTACAACCCATAATTATAATAATCATGTAGATTCTTGAAATGTCACCATCTGCAGTGCAGTGTGTCAGATCTGCCAGTTGGTCCCCCAGAGCAAGAACTATGCAGTGCGAGAAATAGATTATTAGGTGGTAGACATTAGTACACACGATTTAAGGCTTGATAACAGTACGTATAAGGCTCGTTATAACTATCAGACCACAACCAGTCTGTGCGTGAGTACCACCATCTGCAGTGTTGATAGCCAGTGTCAGTGCATGTCAGTGATGTTAGTAGAAATGTTCCAGACTTGACTTCATAAGTATATAGTGGATAGACTTCAGTACTTCAATATAGTTCAGATAGACTTCATTAGTTCACAATAGTTCAGTAGTGGATAGACTTGACTTCAATATTCCACCTAGTGGTCTCGTGTTGTCAGATCTGTAGAAATAAATCAGCATGTATTATTGAAAAGTTGCACAAGACAGCTTACACACACACACACACACACACACACACACACACACACAAACACACACACACACACACACACACACACACACGTGCATGGCTAGACACACACACACACACACACACACACACACACACACACACACACACACACACACACACACACACACACACACACACACACACACACACACACACACACACAAACACACACACACACACACACACACACGTGCATGGCTAGACACACATGCATGACTAGACACACATGCATGACTAGACACACGTGCATGACTAGACACACGTGCATGGCTAGCTAGACACACGTGCATGGCTCACTGCGTGCATGGCTCACTGCGTAGCCAATTCTCACCATTTAATTAGTCAGTGCTCAAGAGCAGATACTGCCACTTGTTGCGATATACTGCTGTCACAAAAATGAATAATTAAAGATACTAACTACTGTGAGGGGCCCCTCTCTAGCATAATAATAATGTCTGATATAAATGAGATGACTGTTGAGTGCTTTTTGTTGTTGTTGATCGTTCGTTTTCGAATTTCGTGTTGTGATGAACACTATCTATTCGTGGCTGGGCGTATATAAGAATCGAATCGAATAAGAGCAATTGTTGAGCTTTAGTGGACATTTGCAGCTGTGCATGAGAACAAGACAACACGAGGGTTAGCAATAATACATGACCAAGCAACAGCTCTAAACTATTACTGTGTACTGTAAAACATTATTTAGTGACTCCTTGATCCTATAGCTAGCACAGACAGACACAGACACACACAGACACACACCTGCAAGGTTTAGAGGTGGAGTAGCGCTTCTTGAGATGTAGAGACATGTTGAAGAGATCACTTCACTTTTGTAGAGACTCAGAGAGATGGACAGTCACATTGATACTGCAAACTTGCTGCAAATGTGAGGTTCAGCTTCTGCTTCAGCATTTATATAAATTAGTGCGCATGCGCCATAGATGTATAGGGGTGTGGCTAAATTCTAGGGGAGGGGCTGCGAAGGTGCGCATCAAATAGAATTAGTAAACAAATGTTCGAAAACTGTTGGCCGGTGTCATAAAATTTTGGGCCCCCCGGCCTAGAATGTTAACAGTTTAGGCCCCCAGGGGGTCCAAACTGTTAACATTCTAGGCCCCCCACAGTGAGATTAGGCCCCCCTCTTCTGCTATCCTTTTCTGCACGATAGAACGAAGTCAAAGAGATATAATAATATGGTGAGGTTAGCTCTATTAGTTGACAAAGCATCAAAGAGACGCATGCATGCAAAGACTCTGTATCAAAGTAGCAAAAAAATGTTTGCATTATTATTCTATCATGGAATTCAAAGTGAAGGAAGATTAACCTTTCAAGTTACTCATGCTTTACCTATAAGAGTTAAATGATGCAGCTCTGCAATGTTGGATCTGCCTGTAAGACAATCGATGTTGTTGCATAGCTATCGCCATATTTGCAACTTTGTGCTTACTTTCTTAGTCAAATTTCAGGACAAAAAAGTATAAAACACAATTTCAGTGCAAAGACAACAATTCAAATCTTCCTCCATGTTTTCCTATATATACATAGAAGATGTAAATTGTTGTGGGGATGCTCCAATAGCATCACTGGCTCAGCTCTCAAGTAATGTGGAATCACAGATAGAAGTCAAGAGAGAAACTGTTGTATCATGGTGGAATCACAATAGCAGTTTCCTTTCGGGACAAAGGTAATATTGGAAAGTCCGGACCAATTCGGGACAGTTGGCACCTATGTGCTTCGTGCTGCATGAGGCCTGATTCATAGAATGACATAGTTCAGTGTGATGGCTGTGAGACCAGTGGTATACTACTGTACATACATGAAATGTGTGTGTGTGAGGAGAGCTGCATTCAGTAACTGGCACTGCATAAACTGTGAAGATCATAGAAGACTGCATGTATTGGTGTATTTTGAGAATGCACTGTCACATAATGTTACCGCTGTTGCGCTGTTAATGGGGGGCCTAAAATGTTAAAATTCTAGGCCCGGGGGGGGCCCAATCTCATGGGGCCTAAAATTTTATGACACCGGTACCACCAAAATGTTAATAATATCC